>NW_020328355.1:0-18565 GCF_001858045.2 Oreochromis niloticus
CAGCACCCGGTCGCTCTCTATTTGGGTCAGATATAAACCGAGTTTTAGGTGTAATTTATTTTCGTTGACCTTTTACAATCGTAATGCCACGGGAGTTTATATACAGCTGTGTGCGCACTAAGTTACTGACGTTGGACTTTATTTTATTCTTAGGGTTAGTTCATAGAGTTGCCGTGCCGTACAAACGGAATCGTCCCACTTCAGGAAAACATTATGATTTATTCTGTCGTTACGAAGCCTCCCTGTCATTCTCTCGCGTGTTGAAACGTCAATCATGAAACTGATCAATGATCGGCTGTTCGCTCTTATTTATCGCGCTAAACAACAGCAGCACGTTTAAGCTTGATCAGCTGTTGTTAGAATTCTTTGATTTTAATTTCTAGTATCAGCTGATGTTGCTGGAGCATGAAGATGAAATCAGGAGATTCCTTACTGAATCATCAGAGCTGAACTGGTGATGGAGAAACAGGTTTACACTTTAGGTGACATGAATGAGTTGAAGGGAAGTTATGAGTTGTTTCTGAGAGACAAAGACCAAGCTCCTTTTTTGTGTAGCTGACAGCTGGTAACTGTGCAGGGGCGGATCTAGCAAAGCTTTTAGGGGGGGGGGAGCTAGGGCATTAACAGAGAAAGGTGGACATAAAGATATACTTTTCTTTCTTACTCTCATATAAAATATTTAGCTTTTATTAAATGCTTATCCGAATCTTACAACCAAAGTTTGTATAATAATACACAAGGTTGGCTGTAGACCATTGTTCATCATTCAGAACACTGTGTAAAATAACAAAAAACAAAAAGTGAATGCAAAAGTGCATATATATTTATTTTATGTGTTGATGTGTGTGTCGGGGCGTGGTCTGCAGTGCGCTGCAGGGAGGTGGACCCACGGGTGTAAAGTCTGTGCTCTCTTGGCTGTTTTTTGGTGTGTGTTGGGCTATGAGTTGAAAAGCTACAGCTGCCTGTGTGGGTACACCAACCATGTGTGAAAAGTGGTCCATAACATAATGCTTCAAAGCGTGTTCATGCAAACATTGTTGGGTCTGCCGTGTACAATGGGACTTCTGCTCATGAACCTGTGTGCACAGCGTCTGCAAATCGGGGCTGTACAAAGTCACTTCATCTTTACCCAAAACTGTAAGCTGTCATCTGTGAGGCGCGAGCGGTGTTTGTTTTTATCATAATTCATGGTGGAGAATGGCTGCTCTGCTGAGTTTTGCTCTCTGTAGCTGTATGAATGGCAAACTACACTGATTACCAGCGGCATAGGCACACATAAAATTTCTTCTGAAATTTTCCCTTTCTAGTTATTATTATTATTCTCCAGTTTCCGCCTGAAATTTTGCAGCGAATCTCGCCTCGCAGTTTTGAGACAAGCTTCATATATGTTACCTCATTTTGTGCGGCCGGATCTGGAATGGTGTGCTATGACTTTTGGTGTTTATGAATTTTATAGTTTTTTAAATATTAATATTTTAGTGAAAATTTTCCCGCGCTCCTCTGCCAAACAGTTTTGACATTAGGGTTACATATGTTAGATCATTTTGTGCGGCTGGAGCTGGACTATTATGTTATGACTTTTGGTGTTTATAACTTTTATAGTTTTTTAAATATTAATATTTTAGTGCAAATTTAGGCCAATTCATCTTTTGGCGCCAAATAAACAGACTTCATTTGTGGTGTCTTGGCTCTCTCTAGTGGTATGCGGGAGTGGTACAGCCTGTGTACCCTTATTTGGATTACCGTAATGATGACAATTTCAACGGTGGGCACAGCGTCGCTGCTTTCAGGAGCCCTTGGAATTTTTAAGGTTGCGCAAATCATTCAAAAGTTACGGTAATGCTTGGTGGAAAACTCAATATCCCACAATTCATAGCACGCCTCTACAGATGAACAATGGCGGCCACCACTTCGTTTTATATGTCTTTTATTCGTGTTTCTAGGTCACAAAATAAGCTTTTAAGATATTTTCAGGCGAGAATGTAGGTGTGTAAACTTCAAATATCTGCTTGTTTTATCAAGACATCCCATATTTAGCGACAGTGCTCTGACTACGTCGGTCCTGCCTGACAGCTAGCCGGCTACCTAGCTGGCTACCTAGCTAGCTGCCGCACTTGGCTGCAAATGGATAGCGAGGGGACTCTCTCTGTCGTTTCACCTCCCCGGTCTCTCGCAAATGCTCGCATAGAATCGGAGTTACAGCTGGATGTGGAAAAAATAACTGAGTTGTTTGGTGGTGGAGCTACAACAGAGGGCAGCTACCCACCGGTGTGTGACAGAAAGGATATGCCGCCAACGAGACATATGAGGCCGGGCAGGCGATTGCTAACGCGGTGGTCAATCATGGATCAGGAAAGCGAAGGCAGGAGCGTGAGGTGAACTGAATTTCAGGTAAGAAGTTATGAACTGCACTCTATTTGGGTCAGATATAAACCGAGTTTAGGTGTAGTTTATTAGCAGCAGTTCTCTTATGTGTTGCTGATAGCGGCTAGCTAGCTAGCGCCGCTAGCATAGTTAGCTCGCGCCGCTAGCAACCCTTCGTGAAAAAGCACCCAGGCTTGGCTTATATTGAGGCGGGTGAAACTCGTGTCAGCACCCGGTCGCTCTCTATTTGGGTCAGATATAAACCGAGTTTAGGTGTAGTTTATTTAGCAGCAGTTCTCTTATGTGTTGCTGATAGCCGGCTAGCTAGCTAGCGCCGCTAGCATAGTTAGCTCGCGCCGCTAGCAACCCTTCGTGAAAAAGCACCAGGCTTGGCTTATATTGAGGCGGGTGAAACTCGTGTCAGCACCCGGTCGCTCTCTATTTGGGTCAGATATAAACCGAGTTTAGGTGTAGTTTATTTAGCAGCAGTTCTCTTATGTGTTGCTGATAGCCGGCTAGCTAGCTAGCGCCGCTAGCATAGTTAGCTCGCGCCGCTAGCAACCCTTCGTGAAAAGCACCCAGGCTTGGCTTATATTGAGGCGGTGAACTCGTGTCAGCACCCGGTCGCTCTCTATTTGGGTCAGATATAAACCGAGTTTAGGTGTAATTTATTTTCGTTGACCTTTTACAATCGTAATGCCACGGGAGTTTATATACAGCTGTGTGCGCACTAAGTTACTGACGTTGGACTTTATTTTATTCATTAGGGTTAGTTCATAGAGTTGCCGTGCCGTACAAACGGAATCGTCCCACATTCAGAGAAAACATTATGATTTATTCTGTCGTTACGAAGCCTCCCCTGTCATTCTCTCGCGTGTTGAAACGTCAATCATGAAACTGATCAATGATCGGCTGTTCGCTCTTATTTATCGCGCTAAACAACAGCAGCACGTTTAAGCTTGATCAGCTGTTGTTAGAATTCTTTTGATTTTAATTTCTAGTATCAGCTGATGTTTGCTGGAGCATGAAGATGAAATCAGGAGATGTCCTTACTGAATCATCAGAGCTGAACTGGTGATGGAGAAACAGGTTTACACTTTAGGTGACATGAATGAGTTGAAGGGAAGTTATGAACTGTTTCTGAGAGAAATAAACACCAAGCTCCTTTTTTTATTTAGCTGACAGCTGGTAACTGTGCAGGGGCGGATCTAGCAAAGCTTTTGCCAGGGGGCCAGGTAGGGCATTAACAGAGAAAGGTGGACACAAAGATATACTTTTCTTTCTTACTCTCATACAGGGAGTGCAGAATTATTAGGCAAGTTGTATTTTTGAGGAATAATTTTATTATTGAACAACAACCATGTTCTCAATGAACCCAAAAAACTCATTAATATCAAAGCTGAATGTTTTTGGAAGTAGTTTTTAGTTTGTGTTTAGTTTTAGCTATTTAGGGGATATCTGTGTGTGCAGGTGACTATTACTGTGCATAATTATTAGGCAACTTAACAAAAAACAAATATATACCCATTTCAATTATTTATTTTTACCAGTGAAACCAATATAACATCTCCACATTCACAAATATACATTTCTGACATTCAAAAACAAAACAAAAACAAATCAGCGACCAATATAGCCACCTTTCTTTGCAAGGACACTCAAAAGCCTGCCATCCATGGATTCTGTCAGTGTTTTGATCTGTTCACCATCAACATTGCGTGCAGCAGCAACCACAGCCTCCCAGACACTGTTCAGAGAGGTGTACTGTTTTCCCTCCTTGTAATCTCACATTTGATGATGGACCACAGGTTCTCAATGGGGTTCAGATCAGGTGAACAAGGAGGCCATGTCATTAGTTTTCTTCTTTTAAACCCTTTCTTGCCAGCCACGCTGTGGAGTACTTGGACGCATGTGATGGAGCATTGTCCTGCATGAAAATCATGTTTTTCTTGAAGGATGCAGACTTCTTCCTGTACCACTGCTTGAAGAAGGTGTCTTCCAGAAACTGGCAGTAGGACTGGGAGTTGAGCTTGACGCCATCCTCAACCCGAAAAGGCCCCACAAGCTCACCTTTGATGATACCAGCCCAAACCAGTACTCCACCTCCACCTTGCTGGCGTCTGAGTGGGACTGGAGCTCTCTGCCCTTTACCAATCCAGCCACGGGCCCATCCATCTGGCCATCAAGACTCACTCTCATTTCATCAGTCCATAAAACCTTAGAAAATCAGTCTTGAGATATTTCTTGGCCCAGTCTTGACGTTTCAGCTTGTGTGTCTTGTTCAGTGGTGGTCGTCTTTCAGCCTTTCTTACCTTGGCCATGTCTCTGAGTATTGCACACCTTGTGCTTTTGGCACTCCAGTGATGTTGCAGCTCTGAAATATGGCCAAACTGGTGGCAAGTGGCATCTTGGCAGCTGCACGCTTGACTTTTCTCAGTTCATGGGCAGTTATTTTGCGCCTTGGTTTTTCCACATGCTTCTTGCGACCCTGTTGACTATTTTGAATGAAACGCTTGATTGTTCGATGATCACGCTTCAGAAGCTTTGCAATTTTAAGACTGCTGCATCCCTCTGCAAGATATCTCACTATTTTTGACTTTTCTGAGCCTGTCAAGTCCTTCTTTTGACCCATTTTGCCAAAGGAAAGGAAGTTGCCTAATAATTATGCACACCTGATATAGGGTGTTGATGTCATTAGACCACACCCCTTCTCATTACAGAGATGCACATCACCTAATATGCTTAATTGGTAGTAGGCTTTCGAGCCTATACAGCTTGGAGTAAGACAACATGCATGAAGAGGATGATGTGGACAAATACTCATTTGCCTAATAATTCTGCACTCCCTGTAAACACCAAGCTCCTTTTTTTGTGTAGCTGACAGCTGGTAACTGTGCAGGGCGGATCTAGCAAAGCTTTTGCCAGGGGCCAGGTAGGGCATTAACAGGGAAAGGGGGACACACAGATATACTTTTCTTTCTTACTCTCATATAAAATATTTAGCTTTTTATTAAATAGTTATCTGCATCTTACAACCACAGTTTGTATAATAATACACAGATTGGCTGTAGACCATTGTTAATCATTCAGAACACTGTGTAAAATAACAAAAACAGAAAGTGAATGCAAAAGTGCATAAATATTTATTTTACGTGTTTGATGTGTGTGGCGGGGCGTGGTCTGCAGTGCCGCTGCAGGGGAGGTGGACCCACCTGAGCGGCACCTGCAATCACGCCTCTCGGGCGTAGTCTGTGCTCTCTCGGCTGTTTTTTGGGTGTGTGTCGGGCTGTGAGTTGAAAAGCTACAGCCAGCTGTTTGGGTACCGCAACCATGTGTGAAAAGTGGTCCATAACGTAATGCTTCAAAGCGTGTTCATGCAAACATTGTCGGATCTGCCGTGGTACAATGGGACTTCTGCTCATGAACCTGTGTGCACAGCGTCTGCAAATCGGCGCTGTACGAAGTAACTTCATCTTTACACAAAACTGTAAGCTGTTATCTGTGAAGCGTGAGCGGTGTTTGTTTTTACCATAGTTCATGGTGGAGAATGGGTGCTCTTCTGAGTTTGCTCTCTGTAGCTGTATGAATGGCAAACTACACTGAATAGCAGCGGCATAGGCACACATAAAATTTCTTCTGAAATTTTCGCTTTCTAGTTATTATGTGTGCCTATGACAAGAGGCACACATATTACTATTCGTCGGATTTATTATTATTATTATTATTATTATTATTCTCCAGTTTCCGCCTGAAATTTTGCAGCGAATCTCGCCTCGCAGTTTTGAGACAAGCTTCATATATGTTACCTCATTTTGTGCGGCCGGATCTGGAATGGTGTGCTATGACTTTTGGTGTTTATGAATTTTATAGTTTTTAAATATTAATATTTTAGTGAAAATTTTCCCGCGCTCCTCTGCCAAACAGTTTTGACATTAGGGTTACATATGTTAGATCATTTTGTGCGGCTGGAGCTGGACTATTATGTTATGACTTTTGGTGTTTATAACTTTTATAGTTTTTAAATATTAATATTTTAGTGCAAATTTAGGCCAATTCATCTTTTGGCGCCAAATAAACAGACTTCATTTGTGGTGTGTTGGCTCTCTCTAGTGGTATGCCGGGAGTGGTACAGCCTGTGTACCCTTATTTGGATTACCGTAATGATGACAATTTCAACGGTGCGCACAGCGCCGCTGCTTTCAGGAGCCCTTGGAATTTTTAAGGTTGCGCAAATCATTCAAAAGTTACGGTAATGCTTGGTGGAAAACTCAATATCCACAATTCATAGCACGCTCTACAGAGTGAACAATGGCGGCCACCACTTCGTTTTATATGTCTTTTATTCGTGTTTCTAGGTCACAAAATAAGCTTTTAAGATATTTTCAGGCGAGAATGTAGGTGTGTAAACTTCAAATATCTGCTTGTTTTATCAAGACATCCCATATTTAGCGACAGTGCTCTGACTACGTCGGTCCTGCCTGACAGCTAGCCGGCTACCTAGCTGGCTACCTAGCTAGCTGCCGCACTTGGCTGCAAATGGATAGCGAGGGGACTCTCTCTGTCGTTTCACCTCCCTGGTCTCTCGCAAATGCTCGCACAGAATCGGAGTTACAGCTGGATGTGGAAAAAATAACTGAGTTGTTTGGTGGTGCTATAACGCGGAGCTACAACAGTGGGCAGCTATCCACCGGTGTATGACAGAAAGGACATGCCGCGACCGCCGATCGACCGGTGTTTGCTAACGCGGAGGTCAATCGTGGATCAGGGAAAGCGAAGGCAGGAGCGTGAGGTGAACTGAATTTCAGGTAAGAAGTTATGACCTGCACTCTATTTGGGTCAGATATAAACCGAGTTTAGGTGTAGTTTATTTAGCAGCAGTTCTCTTATGTGTTGCTGATAGCCGGCTAGCTAGCTAGTGCGCTAGCATAGTTAGCTAGCACCGCTAGCGACCCTTCGTGAAAAAGCACCCAGGCTTGGCTTATATTGAGGCGGGTGAAACTCGTGTCAGCACCCGGTCGCTCGCCGACAGTATGTGTTTTAGCTGGACTTATTTTTCGTTTATATGGACCGATGATTTATTTATTTATTCATTTTAGTAACGGTATAAACAGTGAAAGGTGGTGGATTGGCCAGATGTAAACTTCAAATATCTGCTCGTGTTACCAAGACATCCCATATTAGCTCTGATGTTTTCGGTGCCTGCAAAGAGCTAGACAGGTAGCTAGCTAACCCGAGCTGGCTGTCTTTTTGACTCAGGGTCATAGCTGGACTTATTTTTCGTTTTTATGAGCCGATGAGGGTTTTTTTTAGTAACGGTACAAACAGTGAAAGGCGGTGGATTGTCCAGATGCTGGTCGATGTGGAAAAATAACTGAGTTGTTTGGTAGTCGCTGACGCGGAGCTACAACCGAGGGCAGCTATCCACCGGTGTGTGTCAGAAAGAACATGCGGGGAACGAGGCGGCGAGGCGACCGCCGATCGACCGGTGGTAGATCGTGGATCAGGGAAACCGAAGGCAGGAGAAGCAGGCGGCTGCCGGTCGGAGCGTGAGGTGAACTGAATTTCAGGTAAGAAGTTATGACCTGCACTCTATTTGGGTCAGATATAAACCGAGTTTAGGTGTAGTTTATTTTCGTTGTGCTGACTTTTTACAATCAGTTATAATAACTCGTACTGCGTGGTAGCTAGCACGATGGAGTTTCTATACAGCTGTGTGCGCGCTAAGTTATTGATGTTGAACTTTATGACAGCCTCCCCTGTCATTCTCTCGCCTGTTCAAACTTCAGTCATGAAACTGATCAATGATCGGCTTTTCTCTCTTGTTTGTTTATCGCGCTAAACAACAGCAGCACGTTTAAGCTTGATCAGCTGTTGTTAGAATTCATTTGATTTTAATTTCTAGTATCAGCTGATGTTTGCTGGAGCCACAGCTGTAGAAGCGGCTGGTCGAAACCAGGAGATGACCTTACTGAATCATCAGAGCTGAACTGGTGATGGAGAAACAGGTTTACCTTTTTTTTAGGTGACATGAATGAGTTGAAGGGAAGTTATGAACTGTTTCTGAGAGAAATAAACACCAAGCTCCTTTTTTTATTTAGCTGACAGCTGGTAACTGTGCAGGGGCGGATCTAGCAAGCTTTTGCCAGGGGGCCAGGTAGGGCATTAACAGAGAAAGGTGGACACAAAGATATACTTTTCTTTCTTACTCTCATACAGGGAGTGCAGAATTATTAGGCAAGTTGTATTTTTGAGGAATAATTTTATTATTGAACAACAACCATGTTCTCAATGAACCCAAAAACACATTAATATCAAGCTGAATGTTTTCGGAAGTAGTTTTTAGTTTGTGTTTAGTTTTAGCTATTTTAGGGGATATCTGTGTGTGCAGGTGACTATTACTGTGCATAATTATTAGGCAACTTAACAAAAAAAAATATATACCCATTTCAATGATTTATTTTTACCAGTGAAACCAATATAACATCTCCACATTCACAAATATACATTTCTGACATTCAAAAACAAAACAAAAACAAATCAGCGACCAATATAGCCACCTTTCTTTGCAAGGACGCTCAAAAGCCTGCCATCCATGGATTCTGTCAGTGTTTTGATCTGTTCACCATCAACATTGCGTGCAGCAGCAACCACAGCCTCCAGACACTGTTCAGAGAGGTGTACTGTTTTCCCTCCTTGTAAATCTCACATTTGATGATGGACCACAGGTTCTCAATGGGGTTCAGATCAGGTGAACAAGGAGGCCATGTCATTAGTTTTTCTTCTTTTAAACCCTTTCTTGCCAGCCACGCTGTGGAGTACTTGGACGCGTGTGATGGAGCATTGTCCTGCATGAAAATCATGTTTTTCTTGAAGGATGCAGACTTCTTCCTGTACCACTGCTTGAAGAAGGTGTCTTCCAGAAACTGGCAGTA
This sequence comes from Oreochromis niloticus, assembly GCF_001858045.2. Classification (NCBI taxonomy): domain Eukaryota; kingdom Metazoa; phylum Chordata; class Actinopteri; order Cichliformes; family Cichlidae; genus Oreochromis; species Oreochromis niloticus. The sequence goes on from NW_020328355.1 coordinate 9,297, forward strand.
GGACTGGGAGTTGAGCTTGACTCCATCCTCACCCGAAAAGGCCCACAAGCTCATCTTTGATGATACCAGCCCAAACCAGTACTCCACCTCCACCTTGCTGGCGTCTGAGTGGGACTGGAGCTCTCTGCCCTTTACCAATCCAGCCACGGGCCCATCCATCTGGCCCATCAAGACTCACTCTCATTTCATCAGTCCATAAAACCTTAGAAAAATCAGTCTTGAGATATTTCTTGGCCCAGTCTTGACGTTTCAGCTTGTGTGTCTTGTTCAGTGGTGGTGGTCTTTCAGCCTTTCTTACCTTGGCCATGTCTCTGAGTATTGCACACCTTGTGCTTTTGGGCACTCCAGTGATGTTGCAGCTCTGAAATATGGCCAAACTGGTGGCAAGTGGCATCTTGGCAGCTGCACGCTTGACTTTTCTCAGTTCATGGGCAGTTATTTTGCGCCTTGGTTTTTCCACACGCTTCTTGCGACCCTGTTGACTATTTTGAATGAAACGCTTGATTGTTCGATGATCACGCTTCAGAAGCTTTGCAATTTTAAGACTGCTGCATGCCTCTGCAAGATATCTCACTATTTTTGACTTTTCTGAGCCTGTCAAGTCCTTCTTTTGCCAAAGGAAAGGAAGTTGCCTAATAATTATGCACACCTGATATAGGGTGTTGATGTCATTAGACCATACCCCTTCTCATTACAGAGATGCACATCACCTAATATGCTTAATTGGTAGTAGGCTTTCGAGCCTATACAGCTTGGAGTAAGACAACATGCATGAAGGGGATGATGTGGACAAAATACTCATTTGCCTAATAATTCTGCACTCCCTGTATAAATATTTAGCTTTTATTAAATAGTTATCTGAATCTTACAACCAAAGTTTGTATAATAATACACAAGATTGGCTGTAGACCATTGTTCATCATTCAGAACACTGTGTAAAAATAACAAAAACAAAAAGTGAATGCAAAAGTGCATAAATATTTATTTTACGTGTTTGATATGTGTGGCGGGGCGTGGTCTGCAGTGCCGCTGCAGGGGAGGTGGACCCACCTGAGGGGCATCTGCAATCACACCTCTCGGGCGTAGTCTGTGCTCTCTCGGCTGTTTTTTGGGTGTGTGTCGGGCTGTGAGTTGAAAAGCTACAGCTGGCTGGGAGGGTACACCAACCATGTGTGAAAAGTGGTCCATAACGTACTGGTTCAAAGTGTGTTCGTGCAAACATTGTCGGGGTCTGCCGTGGTACAGAGGGACTTCTGCTTATGAACCTGTGTGCACAGCGTCTGCAAATCGGGGCTGTACAAAGTGACCTCATCTTTACCCAAAACTGTAAGCTGTCATCTGTGAGGCGCGAGCGGTGTTTGTTTTTACCATAATTCATGGTGGAAAATGGCTGCTCTTCTGAGTTTTGCTGTCTGTAGCCGTATGAATGGAAAACTACACAGATTAGCAGCGGCATAGGCACACATAAAATTTCTTCTGAAATTTTCGCTTTCTAGTTATTATTATTATTATTCTCCAGTTTCCGCCTGAAATTTTGCAGCGAATCTCGCCCCGCAGTTTTGAGACAAGCTTCATATATGTTACCTCATTTTGTGCGGCTGGATCAGGAATGGTGTGCTATGACTTTTGGTTTTATAACTATTATAGTTTTTTAAATATTAATATTTTAGTGAAAATTTTCCCGCGCCTCTCTGCCTAACAGTTTTGACAATAGGGTTACATATGTTAGATCATTTTGTGCGGCTGGAGCTGGACTAGTATGGTATACACTTTTGGTGTTCATGACTTTTATAGTTTTTGAAATATTTAGATTTTAGTGCAAATTTAGGCCAATTTCCATAGAAACAGACTTTATTTGTGGTGGCTTGGCTCTCTCTAGTGGTATACCGGGAGTAGTACGGCCGAAATCTGTATGCTTGTTTTAAACTCAATATCCATAATGCATAGCACGCCTCTGCCGAGTTCAACAATGGCGGACACCTCTTCGTTGTAAACGTCTTTTATTCGTGTTTCTAGGTCACAAAATGAACTTTTAAGATATTTTCAGGCGAGAATGTAGGTGTGTAAACTTCAAATATCTGCTCGTTTTGTCAAACATCCCATATTATATCTGACGATGTTGCCGGCTAACTAGCTAGCGTGGCTAGCGCCGCTAGCTAGCGCCGCTCGATGTGGAAATAATAACTGAGTTGTTTGGTCTTGGCTAACGCGCAGCTACAACAGAGAGCAGCTATCTACCGGTGTGTGTCAGAAAAACATGCGGGAACGAGACATAGGAGGCGGCGAGGGGACCGCCGATCGACCGGTGGTAGATCGTGGATCAGGCAAACCTAAGGCAGGAGCGTGAGGTGAACTGAATTTCAGGTAAGAAGTTATGAATTGCACAGGAGTTTCTATAGAGCTGTGTGCGCGCTAAGTTACTGACGTTGAACTTATTTTATTCATAACGGTTAGTCCGTAGAGTTGCCGTACAAACGGAATCGTCCCACATTCAGAGAAAATATTACGATTTATTCTGTCGTTATGAAGCCTCCCCTGTCATTCTCTGGCCTGTTGCAACTTCAGTCGTGAAACTGATCAACGATCGGCTTTTCGCTCTTGTTTATCGCGCTAAACAACAGCAGCACGTTTAAGCTTGATCAGCTGTTGTTAGAATTCATTTGATTTTAATTTTGCGGCTGGTCCAAACCAGGAGATGTCCTTACTGAATCATCAGAGCTGAACTGGTGATGGAGAAACAGGTTTACCCTTTACAGGGCTCGCAAAATCGCTAGCCCGACGTCCCGGGGCTAGCGATTTTCCAATCGGGCTACCAAAATCCATCTCAGCCCTGCCCGTCGGGCTATCATGGGAGGAAAGATATGTCAATGCTTTTGCATTCTTTCGCAAATGTAGCTGAGTATTATGTCATCGGCATCGATGAGCCACTGTCAATATGTGACACATTGAAATCGCGTTTGAATTTGCGCTTGTTTTTTGCTTTCACTTTCACTTTGCGCTAACTGTGTGTAGAGAGCGACAGCACTAATGGTAAGTCACAGATTAATTGCACACCAATTCCTCTGACATCGTCTTATCAATCGTTAGCTTACTATCAAACATGACAAGTGAAATCTCCTGCAGCAAGCTTAAACGTGATAGAGGCTGATTACGCAGAGAATTGCTGATCGTTATGTAAGTATGCATGTAAGAGCAGATGGATTTAAGCAGGTATTTTAGTTCTGCAGAGCCAAACAAGAGAGGTCAGGGTGAAGAAGGGGCAGCCAAGAAAAGCCAACCACAAAACGGAAAAGTTATGACAAATCAGACTATGAGGGAAAAAGAAAGCGCAGCTTTATGGTTTCATGGACTAAAGAATTTATGTGGCTGGAATACGACGAGCTAAATAACCTCATGTTCTGCCGGGTGTGTTGTGAGTTTCCCTCGATTTCTGAGTCGACAAGCGCCTTTGTTACTGGGACCAGTCATTTTAAGAAAGACCCCATCAGAACCCATGACAAATGCAAGAAATGCATTATTGCCCAGTCTGCAATATCTTTCCCAGAACAAACACCAATTGCAAAAAGCATACTAAAATAAACCAAGCATAACAAGAAGTCCTGAAAATCTGTTTAGAACAGCCTACTATGTTGCAAAGAGTGAACTACCACTGGCAAAATTTAGCAGTCTTGCAAACTTCAAAAGCAATGGCCTAGATCTTGGTTGCACTTGCCTCTTACCTGTGATTTCAGTGGAAATGTCAAAATAAGGAGCTGACACAGACTGATTCCTGTTGTACAGTTCTTACAAGTTCATAGAAATTTGTTCAATTAGAACCAAATATTTGAGTTGATGATTGAAATTGTTGTTGTAATTTGTGTTTTAAATTTTTAGATTGATGTTTTGTTTCCTTTACAATATTATACTTTAATGTATAATATTGTAAGGAAACAAACATCAATCAAAAATTGTCCTCTTTTTTTTTTATTCGGGCTACTTAAATTTATTACCAAAAACTGAAGAGTGCCTCCCCGAAGGGCTACCAGGGATTTTGAAATTTTGCGAGCCCTGCTTTAGGTGACATGAATGAGTTGAAGGGAAGTTATGAACTGTTTCTCAGAGACAAATAAACACCCAGCTCCTGTTTTTGTGTAGCTGACAGCTGGTAACTGTGCAGGGGCGGATCTAGCAAGCTTTTGCCAGGGGGCCAGGTAGGGCATTAACAGGGAAGGGGGACACAAGATATACTTTTCTTTCTTACTCTCGTATAAATTTAGCTTTTATTAAATAGTTATCTGCATCTCACAACCAAGTTTGTATATAATACACAGATTGGCTGTAGACCATTGTTAATCATTTACTGTGTAAAATAACAAAAAACAAAAGTAAATGCAAAAGTGCATAAATATTTTTTTACGTGTTTGATGTGTGTGGCGGGGCGTGGTCTGCAGTGCCGCTGCAGGGAGGTGGACCACGGGCGTAAAGTCTGTGCTCTTTCGGCTGTTTTTTGGGTGTGTGTCGGGCTGTCAGTTGAAAGCTACAGCCGGCTGTGTGGTACACCAAGCATGTGTGAAAAGTGGTCCATAACGTAATGCTTCAAAGAGTGTTCATGCAACATTGTCGGTCTGCCGTGGTACAATGGACTTCTGCTCATGAACCTGTGTGCACAGCATCTGCAAATCGGGGCTGTGCAAAGTCACTTCATCTTTACCCAAACTGTAAGCTGTCATCTGTGAGGCGCGAGCGGTGTTTGTTTTTACCATAGTTCACGGTGGAGAATGGCTGCTCTTTGAGTTTTGCTCTCTGTAGCCGTATGAATGTCAACTACACTGATTCGCAGCGGCATAGGCACACATAAAATTTCTTCTGAAATTTTCGCTTTCTAGTTATGTGTGCCTATGGAAAGAGGCACACATATTACTATTCGTCGGATTTATTATTATTATTATTATTCTCCAGTTTCCGCCTGAAATTTTGCAGCGAATCTCGCCTCGCAGTTTTGAGACAAGCTTCATATATGTACCTCATTTTGTGCGGCCGGATCTGGAATGGTGTGCTATGACTTTTGGTGTTTATGAATTTTATAGTTTTTTAAATATTAATATTTTAGTGAAATTTTCCCGCGCTCCTCTGCCAAACAGTTTTGACATTAGGATTACATATGTTAGATCATTTGTGCGGCTGGAGCTGGGCTAGTATGGTGTGACTTTTGGTGTTTATAACTTTTATAGTTTTTGAATATTTGATTTTAGTGCAAATTTAGGCCATTCATCTTTTGGCGCCAATAAACAGACTTCATTTGTGGTGTCTTGGCTCTCTCTAGTGGTATACCGGGAGTAGTACAGCCGAAAGATTTATCCTTGTGTTGAAAACTCCATATCCCACAATTCATAGCACGCCTCTACAGAGTGAACAATGGCGGCCACCACTTCGTTTATATGTCTTTTTTCGTGTTTCTAGGTCACAAAATAGCTTTTAAGATATTTTCAGGCGAGATCTAGGTGTGTAAACTTCAAATATCTGCTTGTTTATCAAGAATCCATATTTAGCGACAGTGCTCTGACTAGTCGGTCCTGCCTGACAGCTAGCCGGCTACCTAGCTAGCTGCCGCACTTGGCTGCAAATGGATAGCGAGGGGACTCTCTCTGTAGTTTCACCTCCCGGTCTCTCGCAAATGCTCGCATAGAATCGGAGTTACAGCTGGATGTGGAAAAATAACGAGTTGTTTGGTGGTGCTATAACGCGGAGCTACAACAGTGGGCAGCTATCCACCGGTGTATGACAGAAAGGATATGCCGCGAATGAGACATACGAGGCAGGCGACTGGTGTTTGCTAACGCGGAGGTCAATCGTGGATCAGGGAAAGCGAAGGCAGGAGCGTGAGGTGAACTGAATTTCAGGTAAGAAGTTATGACCTGCACTCTATTTGGGTCAGATATAAACGGAGTTTAGGTGTAGTTTATTTAGCAACAGTTCTCTTACGTGTTGCTGATAGCCGGCTGGCTAGCTAGCTAGCGCCGCTAGCTAGCTAGCTAGCGCGGCTAGCGACCTTCGTGAAAACCACCCAGGCTTGGCTGATAGTGAGGTGGCTAAAATGTGTTTAATCGCCCGATCGCTCGGCAAGGGTCTGTGTCTTAGCTGGACTTATTTTCGTTTATATGGGCCGATGATGCTGGTCGATGTGGAAAAAATAACTGAGTTGTTGGTGGTGGAGCTACAACAGAGGCAGCTATCCACCGGTGTGTGACAGAAGGACATGCCGCAACGAGACATACGAGGCGGGCAGGCGATTGCTAACCGGTGGTCATCATGGATCAGGGAAGCAAAGGCAGGAGCGTGAGGTGAACTGAATTTCAGGTAAGAAGTTTGAACTGCACTCTATTTCGGTCAGATATAAACCGAGTTTAGGTGTAGTTTATTTCGTTGTGCTGATTTTTCAATCACGTACAATAACTCGTACTGCGTTCTAGCTAGCACGACGGAGTTTCTATACAGCTGTGTGCGCATGTTGAACTTTATGACAGCCTCCCTGTCGAAACTTCAGTCATGAACTGATCAATGATCGGCGTTTCTCTCTGTTTGTTTATCGCGCAAACAACAGCAGCACGTTTAAGCTTGATCAGCTGTTGTTAGAATTCATTTGCTTTTAATTTCTGGTATCAGCTGATGTTTGCTGGAGCTACAGCTGTAAAAACGGCAGATGTCCTTACTGAATCATCAGAGCTGAACTGGTGATGGAGAACAGGTTTACTCTTTAGGTGACATGAATAGTTGAAGGGAAGTTATGAACTATTTTTGACAGACAATACAGGAGTGCAGAATTGATCCGTGTACTTTTCGGTATTTGAAGTTTCGTTTCAGAAAGTATAATTTAAAAAGAAAATGAGACACTTATTTAATTCTCAACTTAAAAAGCTAAATGAAAACGTAAAACAATTGTTTTTTCATTTTGTCCTTTCGCACATCAGAACGAAAACCCAGAAAAAGAACGAGAAAGGGCCTTTATTTATTTGTCTGAACCGGAAGTTTTAGTAGGTCAACAACCTGTACAAGTGATGCGCAAACTTATGGCAAACACTGTAGTGTGGACATCATGACGTTGGAAAAATATCAGACTGATCATGGAGATGGCAAAAAGGCCTGTCATCGGAATTATATCAGAGCGTCTGTCATATGAACACGGGGAAGTGAGAGGATTTTCTGCGAGAAATGTTGAAAGTTTTGTGCTGAGCAATCACTAGCTGTCGACTCTCGGACACACGGTTGGAGCTTGAGGTGACACAAGCTATAAATGAGGTAAGGTACTTCTTCCTTCACCTTATGACTGTGTATGGTTGTCTTAACTGGGTTGTAAGGGGGTTAGTCTAGACTGTGTGCGCGCGCCCGCGCGTTTAGCGTCTTGGGGTGGTGGGTAACGTTAGTTATTTTAAAGATGTCTCTCACTGGTATTTGTACAGTTAATAGCACAATACTTTAGCTTTACACATTGCTTTCAGAATAAGCTACTTTACATTTGTTGTTCTATAGTAGCATGATCTTTTATTTAAACAGGTGGGCCCAACATATGGCCGCAAAATGATGAAGGCTATCTGTCCACAAAGGGTACATGCTGCAGAGGGACGAATTGGGTCAATTTTAGAGAGGTGCATCAACCTTATCATGAAGCAAGACGCCAGGTAGCCTATGTTATTTAATTTCCACTAGAACTGTATTCCAATGTTCTTTGTCATATTTGTGATATACATCATGTAATGGTAGGCCTAATTCTGTTTAACAGATGTACGCCCTGCTTTAACAGTTACTTGACTCTTCCTCAAACGTATGATCAAATCTGCCTTTATCCAGTCAGCTGTCATTTATTTTTGTGATTTTTTGTAAGGGAGCTCGGATCTTAATCCCACACCGTACCATGCTGAATGCATGGGGCACAAGGTCACCTGGACCAAACGAGAAACTTGTAATGTTTGGAGTCACCCATGTTTAGCTGTAGATGGATTCAGTAAAAAGATTGTGAGTCATTCCACAATGCCAATCAAAAACAACTTGAGCATCTATGATATGTTTTCAGGTAATACAACCTCTCAAACCATTTATTTCATCTTAAGTGTTTTGATGGACATGTTAGTCATATTGGACATGAGCTGCACCCAAATTTACAATATTTGAATTTAAATTAGACATGCAACAGATGGGTCTGGTTATGTCCTGATATAATATATTAAGAACTTACCAAACATTTTGATCAACATTTCTATTAATGTAAAAATAAATAAAATGGAATTGCACATGAATCATTTAACTACTTTATTGCAATTAATCAGTGTTCATTTATGAATGGAACAAGGTTCTTGGATTTCCACATATCTTTCAATTGTTCTGACATACATAAAGTCTGAGCATGACAGTGACATTGCAAAGAACTTAAGAAATATATGTTGTCCTACTACAACTAAATATTACCCAAAAACATGAATGAACATTCAAAATAATAACACCTTTGCTGGTCTTAAAGCAAAAATAGTTAATAAATGTTCTTTATTTTTCCTGTACCAGACCTGCAGTGATCACCTATGGTATGTGGGACCAGGTGCGAGTAGACCATGGAAAGGAATTTTATTTAACATGTTCATGCAAGAGATGCTGTCACATCATCGCTTCAATCAGGAGAGACTGCCTTATTTACAGACCTCATCCACAAGAGTAAGATTAAGTACCATTAACATCAGCTGAAATTCTTATACTATTACGTGTACTACTACGTACATTTAAGACATGTTTCTTTTAACTCTTTAGAACCACACAGTTGAAAGGATTTGGCCTGAAATCAACACCGTGTCAACTACCCACTAAAACTGCCCTACTCCAGCTGATGGACCAGGAGGAGATAGATATGGAGGATAACCTTGTGCGATACTGTGTGTCCAATCTAACCTGTCAGCTGTGTAACATTGGTCTTGCAAGTTGTGTAGAATCATGGAATGCTCATAGAATCCCAGGTAAAAAAAAAAAAAAAAAAGTCAGATTGCTTACAACCCTGATAATGAATTTAAACACCTCCTCTATTTTTTACAGGAAAAGGCATACAATCACTTTGCAGAACATGGGTGTAAAAGAAGAATTTCTCCAGAGCTCTTGCCAAATGCACTTGAAGCAGCAGACCTTTACAGGCAGCACTTGGATCTGCACTCAAAGAATATTCGACTTTTGGAGTGATCCCTTCACAACCGAACAGGACAAACTTAGAACAGAGAGTCATTTTGCCAGAAAAATATCCTGATATTCACATTTGT
>NW_020328356.1:0-20549 GCF_001858045.2 Oreochromis niloticus
GACTTTTTACAATCAGTTATAATAACTCGTACTGCGTGGTAGCTAGCACGATGGGAGTTTCTACAGCTGTGTGCGCGCTAAGTTATTGATGTTGAACTTTATGACAGCCTCCCTGTCATTCTCTCGCCTGTTCAAACTTCAGTCATGAAACTGATCAATGATCGGCTTTTCTCTCTTGTTTGTTTATCGCGCTAAACAACAGCAGCACGTTTAAGCTTGATCACTGTTGTTAGAATTCATTGATTTTAATTTCTAGTTCAGCTGATGTTTGCTGGAGCACAGCTGTAGAAGGCTGGTCGAAACCAGGAGATGACCTTACTGAATCATCAGAGCTGAACTGGTGATGGAGAAACAGGTTTACTTTTTTTAGGTGACATGAATGAGTTTGAAGGAAGTTATGAACTGTTTCTGAGAGAAATAAACACCAAGCTCCTTTTTTATTTAGCTGACAGCTGGTAACTGTGCAGGGGCGGATCTAGCAAAGCTTTTGCCAGGGGCCAGGTAGGGCATTAACAGAGAAAGGTGGACACAAAGATATACTTTTCTTTCTTACTCTCATACAGGGAGTGCAGAATTATTAGGCAAGTTGTATTTGAGGAATATTTATTATGAACAACACCATTTCAATGAACCCAAAAACACATTAATACAAGCTGAATGTTTCGGAAGTATTTAGTTGTGTAGTTTAGCTATTTAGGGGAATCTGTGTGTGCAGGTACTATACGTGCATAATATAGGCAACTAACAAAAAAAATATACCCATTCAATGATTTTTTTACCAGTGAAACCAATAACATCCCACATTCACAAATATACATTCGACATTCAAAAACAAAACAAAACAAATCAGCGACCATATAGCCACCTTTCTTGCAAGGACCTCAAAAGCCTGCCACCATGGATCGTCAGTGTTTGATCGTTCACCATCAACATGCGTGCGCAGCAACCACAGCCTCCCAGACACTGTCAGAGAGGTGTACTGTTTTCCCTCCTTGTAAATCTCCATTTGATGATGGACCACAGGTTCTCAATGGGGTTCAGATCAGGTGAACAAGGAGGCCATGTCATAGTTTTCTTCTTTAACCCTTTTGCCAGCCACGCTGGAGTACTTGGACGCGTGTGATGGACATGTCCTGCATGAAAATCATGTTTTCTTGAAGGATGCAGACTTCTCCTGTACCACTGCTTGAAGAAGGTGCTTCCAGAAACTGGCAGTGGACTGGGAGTTGAGCTGCTCCATCCTCAACCGAAAAGGCCCACAAGCTCATCTTTGATGATACCAGCCCAAACCAGTACTCCACCTCCACCTTGCTGGCGTCTGAGTGGGACTGGAGCTCTCTGCCTTTACCAATCCAGCCACGGGCCCATCCATCTGGCCATCAGACTCACTCTCATTTCATCAGTCCATAAACCTTAGAAAAATCAGTCTTGAGATATTTCTGGCCCAGTCTTGACGTTTCAGCTGTGTGTCTGTTCAGTGGTGGTGGTCTTTCAGCCTTTCTTACCTTGGCCATGTCTCTGAGTATTGCAACCTTGTGCTTTGGGCACTCCAGTGATGTTGCAGCCTCTGAAATATGGCAAACTGGTGGCAAGTGGCATCTTGGCAGCTGCACGCTTGACTTTCTCAGTTCATGGGCAGTTATTTGCGCCTGGTTTTTCCACACGCTTCTTGCGACCTGTTGACTATTTTGAATGAAACGCTTGATTGTTCGATGATCACGCTTCAGAGCTTGCATTTTAAGACTGCTGCATGCCTCTGCAAGATATCTCACTATTTGACTTTTCTGGCCTGTCAAGTCTCTTTTGCCAAGGAAAGGAAGTTGCCTAAAATTGCACACCTGATATAGGGTGTGATGTCATTAGACCATACCCCTTCTCATACAGAGATGCACATCACCTAATGCTAATTGGTAGTAGGCTTCGAGCCTATACAGCTGGAGTAAGACAACATGCATGAAGGGATGATGTGGACAAATATCATTTGCCTAATAATTCTGCACTCCCTGTAAAATATTAGCTTTATTAATAGTTATCTGAATCTTACAACCAAAGTTGTATAATAATACACAAGATTGGCTGTAGACCATTGTTCATCATCAGAACACTGTGTAAAATAACAAAAACAAAAGTGAATGCAAAAGTGCATAATATTTATTTACGTGTTGATATGTGGCGGGCGTGGTCTGCAGTGCCGCTGCAGGGAGGTGGACCCACCTGAGGGGCACTGCAATCACACCTCTCGGGCGTAGTCTGTGCTCTCTCGGCTGTTTTTGGGTGTGTGTCGGGCTGTGAGTGAAAGCTACAGCTGGCTGGGAGGGTACACCAACCATGTGTGAAAGTGGTCCATAACGTACTGGTTCAAAGTGTGTTCGTGCAAACATTGTCGGGTCTGCCGTGGTACAGAGGGACTTCTGCTATGAACCTGTGTGCACAGCGTCTGCAAATCGGGGCTGTACAAGTGACCTCATCTTTACCAAAACTGTAAGCTGTCATCTGTGAGGCGCGAGCGGTGTTGTTTTTACCATATTCATGGTGGAAATGGCTGCTCTCTGAGTTTGCTGTCTGTAGCCGTATGAATGGAAAACTACACAGATTAGCAGCGGCATAGGCACACATAAAATTCTTCTGAAATTTTCGCTTCTAGTTATTATATTATTATTCTCCAGTTCCGCCTGAAATTTTGCAGCGAATCTCGCCCGCAGTTTGAGACAAGCTTCATATATGTTACCTCATTTTGTGCGGCTGGATCAGGAATGTGTGCTATGCTTTTGGTTTTATAACTATTATAGTTTTTAATATTAATATTTTAGTGAAATTTTCCCGCGCCTCTCTGCCTAACATTTTGACAATAGGGTTACATATGTTAGATCATTTGTGCGGCTGGAGCTGGACTAGTATGGTATACACTTTTGGTGTTCATGACTTTTATAGTTTTGAAATATTAGATTTTAGTGCAAATTTAGGCCAATTTCCATAGAAACAGACTTATTTGTGGTGGCTTGGCTCTCTCTAGTGGATACCGGGAGTAGTACGGCCGAATCTGTATGCTTGTTTTAAACTCAATATCCCATAATGCATAGCACGCCTCTGCCGAGTTCAACAATGGCGACACCTCTTCGTTGTAAACGTCTTTTATTCGTGTTTCTAGGTCACAAATGAACTTTTAAGATATTTTCAGGCGAGAATGTAGGTGTGTAACTTCAATATCTGCTCGTTTGTCAAACATCCCATATTATATCTGACGATGTTGCCGGCTAACTAGCTAGCGTGGCTAGCGCCGCTAGCTAGCGCCGCTCGATGTGGAAATAATAACTGAGTGTTTGGTCTTGGCTAACGCGCAGCTACAACAGAGAGCAGCTATCTACCGGTGTGTGTCAGAAAACATGCGGGAACGAGACATAGGAGCGGCGAGGGACCGCCGATCGACCGGTGGTAGATCGTGGATCAGGCAAACCTAAGGCAGGAGCGTGAGGTGAACTGAATTTCAGGTAAGAAGTTATGAATTGCACAGGAGTTTCTATAGAGCTGTGTGCGCGCTAAGTTACTGACGTTGAACTTTATTTTATTCATAACGTTAGTCCGTAGAGTTGCCGTACAAACGGAATCGTCCCACATTCAGAGAAATATTACGATTTATTCTGTCGTTATGAAGCCTCCCCTGTCATTCTCTGGCCTGTTGCAACTTCAGTCGTGAAACTGATCAACGATCGGCTTTTCGCTCTTGTTTATCGCGCTAAACAACAGCAGCACGTTAAGCTTGATCAGCTGTTGTTAGAATTCATTTGATTTATTTTGCGGCTGGTCCAAACCAGGAGATGTCCTTACTGAATCATCAGAGCTGAACTGGTGATGGAGAAACAGGTTTACCCTTTACAGGCTCGCAAATCGCTAGCCCGACGTCCCGGGGCTAGCGATTTTTCCAATCGGGCTACCAAATCCATCTCAGCCTGCCCGTCGGGCTATCATGGGAGGGAAAGATATGTCAATGCTTTTGCATTCTTTCGCAATGTAGCTGAGTATTATGTCATCGGCATCGATGAGCCACTGTCATATGTGACACATTGAAATCGCGTTTGAATTTGCGCTTGTTTTTGCTTTCACTTTCACTTTGCGCTAACTGTGTGTAGAGAGCGACAGCACTAATGGTAAGTCACAGATTAATTGCACACCATTCCTCTGACATCGTCTTATCAATCGTTAGCTTACTATCAAACATGACAAGTGAAATCTCCTGCAGCAAGCTTAAACGTGATAAGGCTGATTACGCAGAGATTGCTGATCGTTATGTAAGTATGCATGTAAGAGCAGATGGATTTAAGCAGGTATTTTAGTTCTGCAGAGCCAAACAAGAGAGGTCAGGGTGAAGAAGGGGCAGCCAAGAAAAGCCAACCACAAAACGGAAAGTTATGACAATCAGACTATGAGGAAAAGAAAGCGCAGCTTTATGGTTTCATGGACTAAAGAATTATGTGGCTGGAATACGACGAGCTAAATAACCTCATGTTCTGCCGGGTGTGTTGTGAGTTTCCCTCGATTTCTGAGTCGACAAGCGCCTTTGTTACTGGGACCAGTCATTTAAGAAGACCCCATCAGAACCCATGACAAATGCAAGAAATGCATTATTGCCCAGTCTGCAATATCTTTCCCAGAACAACACCAATTGCAAAAGCATACTAAATAAACCAAGCATAACAAGAAGTCCTGAAAATCTGTTTAGAACAGCCTACTATGTTGCAAAGAGTGAACTACCACTGGCAAATTTAGCAGTCTTGCAAACTTCAAAAGCAAATGGCCTAGATCTGGTTGCACTTGCCTCTTACCTGTGATTTCAGTGGAAATGTCAAAATAAGGAGCTGACACAGACTGATTCCTGTTGTACAGTTCTACAAGTTCATAGAATTTGTTCAATTAGAACCAAATATTGAGTTGATGATTGAAATTGTTGTTGTAATTTGTGTTTTAAATATTTTAGATTGATGTTTTGTTTCCTTTACAATATTATACTTTAATGTATAATATTGTAAAGGAAACAAACATCAATCAAAAATTGTCCTCTTTTTTTTTTATTCGGGCTACTTAAATTTATTACCAAAAACTGAAGAGTGCCTCCCCGAAGGGCTACCAGGATTTTGAAATTTTGCGAGCCCTGCTTTAGGTGACATGAATGAGTTGAAGGGAAGTTATGAACTGTTTCTCAGAGACAAATAAACACCCAGCTCCTGTTTTGTGTAGCTGACAGCTGGTACTGTGCAGGGGCGGATCTAGCAAAGCTTTTGCCAGGGGGCCAGGTAGGGCATTAACAGGGAAAGGGGACACAAAGATATACTTTTCTTTCTTACTCTCGTATAAAATATTAGCTTTTATTAAATAGTTATCTGCATCTCACAACCAAAGTTTGTATAATAATACACAAGATTGGCTGTAGACCATTGTTAATCATTTACTGTGTAAAAATAACAAAAAACCAAAAGTAAATGCAAAAGTGCATAAATATTTATTTTACGTGTTTGATGTGTGTGGCGGGGCGTGGTCTGCAGTGCCGCTGCAGGGGAGGTGGACCCACGGGCGTAAAGTCTGTGCTCTTTCGGCTGTTTTTTGGGTGGTGTCGGCTGTCAGTTGAAAAGCTACAGCCGGCTGTGTGGGTACACCAAGCATGTGTGAAAAGTGGTCCATAACGTAATGCTTCAAAGAGTGTTCATGCAAACATTGTCGGGTCTGCCGTGGTACAATGGGACTTCTGCTCATGAACCTGTGTGCACAGCATCTGCAAATCGGGGCTGTGCAAAGTCACTTCATCTTTACCCAAAACTGTAAGCTGTCATCTGTGAGGCGCGAGCGGTGTTTGTTTTTACCATAGTTCACGGTGGAGAATGGCTGCTCTTCTGAGTTTGTCTCTGTAGCCGTATGAATGTCAAACTACACTGATTCGCAGCGGCATAGCACACATAAAATTCTTCTGAAATTTCGCTTTCTAGTTATGTGTGCCTATGGAAAGAGCACACATATTACTATTCGTCGGATTTATTATTATTATATTATATCTCCAGTTTCCGCCTGAAATTTGCAGCGAATCTCGCCTCGCAGTTTTGAGACAAGCTCATATATTTACCTCATTTTGTGCGGCCGGATCTGGAATGGTTGCTATGACTTTTGGTGTTTATGAATTTATAGTTTTTTAAATATTAATTTTAGTGAAAATTTCCCGCGCTCCTCTGCCAAACAGTTTTGACATTAGGATTACATATGTTAGATCATTTTGTGCGGCTGGAGCTGGGCTAGTATGGTGTGACTTTTGGTGTTATAACTTTATAGTTTTGAAATATTTAGATTTTAGTGCAAATTTAGGCCAATTCATCTTTTGGCGCCAAATAAACAGACTTCATTTGTGGTGTCTTGGCTCTCTCTAGTGGTATACCGGGAGTAGTACAGCCGAAAGATTTATCCTTGTGTTGAAACTCCATATCCCACAATTCATAGCACGCCTCTACAGAGTGAACAATGGCGGCCACCACTTCGTTTATATGTCTTTTATTCGTGTTCTAGGTCACAAATAAGCTTTTAAGATATTTTCAGGCGAGAATCTAGGTGTGTAAACTTCAATATCTGCTTGTTTTATCAAGACATCCATATTTAGCGACAGTGCTCTGACTATGTCGGTCCTGCCTGACAGCTAGCCGGCTACCTAGCTAGCTGCCGCACTTGGCTGCAATGGATAGCGAGGGACTCTCTCTGTAGTTCACCTCCCCGGTCTCTCGCAAATGCTCGCATAGAATCGGAGTTACAGCTGGATGTGGAAAAATAACTGAGTTGTTTGGTGGTGCTATAACGCGGAGCTACAACAGTGGGCAGCTATCCACCGGTGTATGACAGAAAGGATATGCGCGAATGAGACATACGAGGCAGGCGACTGGTGTTTGCTAACGCGGAGGTCAATCGTGGATCAGGGAAGCGAAGGCAGGAGCGTGAGGTGACTGAATTTCAGGTAAGAAGTTATGACCTGCACTCTATTTGGGTCAGATATAAACGGAGTTTAGGTGTAGTTTATTTAGCAACAGTTCTCTTACGTGTTGCTGATAGCCGGCTGGCTAGCTAGCTAGCGCCGCTAGCTTAGCTAGCTAGCGCGGCTAGCGACCCTTCGTGAAAAACCACCCAGGCTGGCTGATAGTGAGGTGGCTAAAATGTGTTTAATCGCCCGATCGCTCGGCAAGGGTCTGTGTCTTAGCTGGACTTATTTTTCGTTTATATGGGCCGATGATGCTGGTCGATGTGGAAAAAATAACTGAGTTGTTTGGTGGTGGAGCTACAACAGAGGGCAGCTATCCACCGGTGTGTGACAGAAAGGACATGCCGCCAACGAGACATACGAGGCCGGGCAGGCGATTGCTAACGCGGTGGTCATCATGGATCAGGGAAAGCAAAGGCAGGAGCGTGAGGTGAACTGAATTTCAGGTAAGAAGTTTTGAACTGCACTCTATTTCGGTCAGATATAAACGAGTTTAGTGTAGTTTATTTCGTTGTGCTGACTTTTTCAATCACGTACAATAACTCGTACTGCGTTCTAGCTAGCACGACGGAGTTTCTATACAGCTGTGTGCGCATGTTGAACTTTATGACAGCCTCCCCTGTCGAAACTTCAGTCATGAAACTGATCAATGATCGGCGTTTCTCTCTTGTTGTTTATCGCGCAAACAACAGCAGCACGTTTAAGCTTGATCAGCTGTTGTTAGAATTCATTTGCTTTTAATTTCTGGTATCAGCTGATGTTTGCTGGAGCTACAGCTGTAAAAACGGCAGATGTCCTTACTGAATCATCAGAGCTGAACTGGTGATGGAGAAACAGGTTTACTCTTTAGGTGACATGAATAAGTTGAAGGGAAGTTATGAACTATTTTTGACAGACAAATACAGGGAGTGCAGAATTGATCCGTGTACTTTTCGGTATTTGAAGTTTCGTTTCAGAAAGTATAATTTAAAAAAGGAAATGAGACACTTATTTAATTCTCAACTTAAAAAGCTAAAATGAAAACGTAAAACAATTGTTTTTTTCATTTTGTCCTTTCGCACATCAGAAACGAAAAACCCAAGAAAAAGAACGAGAAAGGGCCTTTATTTATTTTGTCTGAACCGGAAGTTTTAGTAGGTCAACAACCTGTACAAGTGATGCGCAAACTTATGGCAAACACTGTAGTGTGGACATCATGACGTTGGAAAAATACTCAGACGTGATCATGGAGATGGCAAAACAAGGCCTGTCATCGGAAATTATATCAGAGCGTCTGTCATATGAACACGGGGAAGTGAGAGGATTTTCTGCGAGAAATGTTAGAAGTTTGTGCTGAGCAAATCACTAGCTGTCGACTCTCGGACACACGGTTGGAGCTTGAGGTGACACAAGCTATAATGAGGTAAGGTACTTTCTTCCTTCACCTTATGACTGTGTATGGTTGTCTTAACTGGGTTGTAGGGGGTTAGTCTAGACTGTGTGCGCGCGCCCGCGCGTTTTAGCGTCTTGCGGGTGGTGGGTAACGTTAGTTATTTTAAAGATGTCTCTCACTGGTATTTGTACAGTTAATTAGCACAATACTTTAGCTTTACACATTTGCTTTCAGAATAAGCTACTTTACATTTGTTGTTCTAGTAGTAGCATGATCTTTTATTTTAAACAGGTGGGCCCAACATATGGCCGCAAAATGATGAAGGGCTATCTGTCCACAAAAGGGGTACATGCTGCAGAGGACGAATTGGGTCAATTTTAAGAGAGGTGCATCAACCTTATCATGAAGCAAGACGCCAGGTAGCCTATGTTATTTAATCTTCCACTAGAACTGTATTCCAATGTTCTTTGTCATATTTGTGATATACATCATGTAATGGTAGGGCCTAATTCTGTTTAACAGATGTACGCCCTGCTTTAACAGTTACTTGACTCTTCCTCAACGTATGATCAATCTGCCTTTATCCAGTCAGCTGTCATTTATTTTGTGATTTTTTTGTAAGGGAGCTCGGAATCTTAATCCCACACCGTACCATGCTGAATGCATGGGGCACAAGGTTCACCTGGACCAAAACGAGAAACTTGTAATGTTTGGAGTCACCCATGTTTTAGCTGTAGATGGATTCAGTAAAAGATTGTGAGTCATTCCACAATGCCAATCAAAAACAACTTGAGCATCTATGAATATGTTTTCAGGTAATACACCTCTCAAACCATTTATTCATCTTAAGTGTTTTGATGGACATGTTAGTCATATTGGACATGAGCTGCACCCAAATTTACAATATTTGAATTTAATTAGACATGCAACAGATGGGTCTGGTTATGTTCCTGAATATATATTAAGAACTTACCAAACATTTTGATCAACATTTCTATTAATGTAAAAATAAATAAAATGGAATTGCACATGAATCATTTAACTACTTATTGCAATTAATCAGTGTTCATTTATGAATGGAACAAGGTTCTTGGATTTCCACATATCTTTCAATTGTTCTGACATAATCTAAAGTCTGAGCATGACAGTGACATTGCAAAGAAACTTAAGAATATATGTTGTCCTACTACAACTAAATATTACCCAAAAAAAACATGAATGAATACATTCAAAATATAACACCTTTGCTGGTCTTAAGCAAAATAGTTAATAAATGTTCTTTATTTTCCTGTACCAGACCTGCAGTGATCACCTATGGTATGTGGGACCAGGTGCGAGTAGACCATGGAAAGGAATTTTATTTAACACTGTTCATGCAAGAGATGCTGTCACATCATCGCTTCAATCAGGAGAGACTGCCTTATTTACAGACCTCATCCACAAGAGTAAGATTTAAGTACCATTAACATCAGCTGAAATTCTTATACTATTACGTGTACTACTACGTACATTTAAGACATGTTTCTTTTAACTCTTTTAGAACCACACAGTTGAAAGGATTTGGCCTGAAATCAACAACCGTGTCAACTACCCACTAAAAACTGCCCTACTCCAGCTGATGGACCAGGAGGAGATAGATATGGAGGATAACCTTGTGCGATACTGTGTGTCCAATCTAACCTGTCAGCTGTGTAACATTGGTCTTGCAAGTGTGTAGAATCATGGAATGCTCATAGATCCCAGGTAAAAAAAAAAAAAAAAAAGTCAGATTGCTTACAACCCTGATAATGAACATTTAAACACCTCCTCTATTTTTACAGGAAAGGCATACCAAATCACTTTGCAGAACATGGGTGTAAAAGAAGAATTTCTCCAGAGCTCTTGCCAAATGCACTTGAAGCAGCAGACCTTTACAGGCAGCACTTGGGATCTGCACTCAAAGAATATTCGACTTTTGGAGTTGATCCTTCACAACCGAACAGGACAAACTTAGAACAGAGAGTCATTTTGCAGAAAATATCCTGATATTTCACATTGTTTTTTAGAGCCGTAATGGTGACTTTATGCCATACAAAGAAGCTCTGCTCTGTCTCATAACATAACTCAGAGAAATGTATGAACCACTGCATCTGTAAACTGTACAGAACAGACAAAAAAAAAAAATCAACTGACTGTAACATTTGTGTGTACACACTACATTACTCCTCTGCAAAAAAGATTTCAATACAGAAAATGCAGCTGTTAGACCAGTAATTTGTAGAACTCCGTTGTTACTCTCCCTGCATTTTGCACAGTGCTGTGATGTCTCTTGCCACTGTTCCACACATGTCTTGCAGCCAATAATGCTTCTGCAGCACAGTGAGAACACTGGATCCTCAATGATGTCTGCAAAAGTAAATCAGATAAGTGAGACTGTTATCCATTTATGTTGAATTTAGTTCAAACTATAGGTTCAAAGTCAGTCTTGACATAAATTTACAGACAGCATGCAGAATATTTTTGGTTATTCTGTAATTACTCTTGTTCACGCTGTTCTGAGAAAGTCCCTGTCTATATTTTTGTCTATAATTGATGAGGGCAAATCAGTACATTTTCTCAATTAGCAAGCAAGAAAAATGAAAAAGTTACAGGTACTTGATTCAATATATGCAACTACAGTCCCATTTTAAATGTGAACTTTTTAGTTTTACATTACTGTGACAGTGTACCGTCACCATACTGACATTGTAATCAATTTGAAAAGCTATACTTCATAGTCAGATTGCAAGGAGAACCCAAATTAAATGTGCATGTAAACTTTTGATGTTATGTTACAGTAGACCTGCATCTTGATTGTCTGTGCCTAAGTATTTAAATGGACACTGCTGAATAAAGAGCCTATGTTTGGTAAAAAATGTTTGTCCAAAGTAATGATTGAATGTGGTTTGACATTGTTTTAATTGTAATTAAAATGTTAGTGTAGATGTAATGTATTTACTAAGCAACATTTGAACATACTCATACAAACCACGCAGCTAAATCCCTCCTTGAGTGTCTGCAGCTTGGGGGTTGTGACTTTCTGGGCAACTGCAAGATCAGTGAGCTCTTTGATTGCTGCTGTGACAGCTGGCGACTTTGAGATGCCAACACCAACTCTTCTATTTTGTCACTCACTTCTCCCAAACTGGCACTGTCATCATCTTTACGGCTGCTACAAATAAAATGGATAATCAGATGTCAAAGCTACTTACTGGCTTAAAGAAACATCACATCACTTACTGATAGATGATGATTTATGTAGTGATGTCTTACTGCTATTATAGGATTTAAATCAATTATTCTTCTATATTGATGTTCATCCTATAGTATATACATATTTATTCACATACCTCAGTTTCTTCCTCTTTGTTCCCTGGAGGCAATTAAAGTCTTGTTCAGGCACAGCAAGAATTTTTCGTGCATTTTGTCTCCAGTACTGTGACCTACAGATGAAAAACAAAACCAAAGAAACCTGTTTAGAAGCCAATACCATATTACCCAATAAATATTACAAAGAGTCTGGTAAGACATGTCTCTCCATAAGATATGGCTTTAGCTGTAATATTATGGCTCACCTGTTGTGCCCTCCGACTCCAGAATTGCATTGCCCTGTGCATCTGTCAAATTATTGGGTTGTAATTACCAATGGCATCTTGCACTTTTCCTACTATCCCTTGAAGCGTAGCCTCAGACTCCAGGAATCGTACAACCACCATTCTATTGGGAATCAACCTCCACCAACTACATCTGCAAAGTACACTGATCTGTAAAACAAAACATAATAATTTACATATCTTGTAAAGACAGCAGGCCACAAATCCATTCAGTGATTGCTATAGGCAAATTGTACTAAAACAGCTTTGCTATTCTTAACAATTCAACTATCCATGCACCTTATGTTTCTTTTATTTTGCCTGTTCTGTAATTTAATATTCAAGAACACAGACTCATCCTACCTCTGAAATGTTTGGAGGACATAGGGGAACTTGAAGTAGCCTGCTGTGAACGTGAAGGTGCAGACGCTGCCACAGCTGGTGCTCGCATAAATGCAAAACGCTGCCCGCTGGAACCTGCTGTTGGAATTGACTCCATGTCTTCTCCGTGGACTTCATAGTGACCTCTGGGTGTAAGGTCTAATGCGCTGAAAACACCAGAGACCGCACCGGGGAACATAGCCACGTTTGAATCATCCGTGATGTACAGAGTATGCGCGGATACCTGTTTAAGAAAAGTTTCCGTAAATCACGTTGCTCTGCTAACGTGTTACTCCTGTGCACACGGTTAATAGGCTCTAAAGGCTTACTTATTAGCTAGTAGCCGGTAAAAGTCAATGAATAACTATTTACACATTAGCACATGTGCACAATTCACATATTAGCACAATGAAGACGGCTAGACATAGTATTAGTAAAGTAGGCCTACATGAAATCACCAAATGTTAACGTTAGCCGTTCCGCAGTAAGGAAGAACAATAACGTTCATAAAAAAAACTGCTGAAAGCAAAGTTTGCGAAGTTTACATATCTACCTGAAAGATGCGACCCAGTTTTCTGCAGTCATGTCTTCGTCCCGGAGTGTCACTCTCTTAGTTTTCCTAAAAACAACGTAATGGTCCATCCTCTGTTTATTCCAGTGTAACTTTAAGGCCGTCGATCTCTTGTGTGGGGGACGGTGTGCGCGCGCCATAAAAAACGCGCAGAAGAAGTACTTCCCGTTTCAGACATTGAAAATGCGTCTATTTTTTGTTTTTTGCGCTAGTATACTTTCATTATTTGAATCACGAAGAAATCCAAAAAAGCACGTCTAATTTAAGTGTATGACGGCTATTTGTTACCACCGAATGAAAAAACAAGTTATTTTCGCCCATTTTATTCTTTATCAAAAATTAAAAAAATGAAATTCTTTTAAATATCGTTTTTTCGTTTTGGTTTCTGAAACAAAACTTCAAATACCGAAAGTACACGGACTCGAATTATTAGGCAAGTTGTATTTTTGAGGAATAATTTATTATTGAACAACAACCATGTTCTAAATGAACCAAAAACCATTAATATCAAGCTGAAAGTTTTTGGAAGTAGTTTTTAGTTTTAGCTATTTTAGGGGGATATCTGTGTGTGCAGTGACTATTACTGTGCATAATTATTAGGCAACTTAAAAAAACAAATATATACCCATTTCAATTATTTATTTTACCAGTGAAACCAATATAACATCTCCACATTCACAATATACATTTCTGACATTCAAAACAAAACCAAAGCAAATCAGCGACCATATAGCCACCTTTCTTTGCAAGGACACTCAAAGCCTGCCATCCATGGATTCTGTCAGTGTTTTGATCTGTTCACCATCAACATTGCATGCAGCAGCAACCACAGCCTCCCAGACACTGTTCAGAGAGGTGTATGTTTTCCCTCCTTGTAAATCTCACATTGATGATGGACCACAGTTCTCATGGGTTCAGATCAGGTGAACAGGAGGCCATGTCATTAGTTTTTCTTCTTTTATACCCTTTCTTGCCAGCCACGCTGTGGAGTACTTGGACGCGTGTGATGGAGCATTGTCCTGCATGAAAATCATGTTTTTCTTGAAGGATGCAGACTTCTTCCTGTACCACTGCTTGAAGAAGGTGTCTTCCAGAAACTGGCAGTAGCACTGTGAGTTGAGCTTGACTCCATCCTCAACCCGAAAAGGCCCACAAGCTCATCTTTGATGATACCAGCCCAAACCAGTACTCCACCTCCACCTTGCTGGCATCTGAGTGGGACTGGAGCTCTCTGCCTTTACCAATCCAGCCACGGGCCCATCCATCTGGCCCATCAAGACTCACTCTCATTTCATCAGTCCATAAAACCTTAGAAACTCAGTCTTGAGATATTCTTGGCCCAGTCTTGACGTTTCAGCTTGTGTGTCTTGTTCAGTGGTGGTCGTCTTTCAGCCTTTCTTACCTTGGCCATGTCTCTGAGTATTGCACACCTTGTGCTTTTGGGCACTCCAGTGATGTTGCAGCTCTGAAATATGGCCAAACTGGTGGCAAGTGGCATCTTGGCAGCTGCACGCTGACTTTTCTCAGTTCATGGGCAGTTATTTTGCGCCTTGGTTTTTCCACACGCTTCTTGCGACCCTGTTGACTATTTTGAATGAAACGCTTGATTGTTCGATGATCACGCTTCAGAAGCTTTGCAATTTTAAGACTGCTGCATCCCTCTGCAAGATATCTCACTATTTTTGACTTTTCTGAGCCTGTCAAGTCCTTCTTTTGACCATTTTGCCAAAGGAAAGGAAGTTGCCTAAATTATGCACACCTGATATAGGGTGTTGATGTCATTAGACCACACCCTTCTCATTACAGAGATGCAATCACCTAATATGCTTAATTGGTAGTAGGCTTTCGAGCCTATACAGCTTGGAGTAAGACAACATGCATGAAGAGGATGATGTGGACAAAATATCATTTGCCTAATAATTCTGCACTCCCTGTAAACACCAAGCTCCTTTTTTTGTGTAGTGACAGCTGGTAACTGTGCAGGGGCGGATCTAGCAAAGCTTTTGCCAGGGGGCCAGGTAGGGCATTACAGAGAAGGTGGACATAAGATATACTTTTCTTTCTACTCTCATATAAAATATTTAGCTTTTATTAAATGCTTATCCGAATCTTACAACCAAGTTTGTATAATAATACACAAGGTTGGCTGTAGACCATTGTTCATCATTCAGAACACTGTGTAAAATAACAAAAACAAAAAGTGAATGCAAAAGTGCATATATATATTTATTTTATGTGTTTGATGTGTGTGTCGGGGCGTGGTCTGCAGTGCCGCTGCAGGGAGGTGGACCCACGGGTGTAAAGTCTGTGCTCTCTTGGCTGTTTTGGGTGTGTGTTGGGCTATGAGTTGAAAGCTACAGCTGCCTGTGTGGGTACACCAACATGTGTGAAAAGTGGTTCATAACGTACTGGTTCAAAGTGTGTTCGTGCAACATTGTCGGGGTCTGCCGTGGTACAGAGGGACTTCTGCTTATGAACCTGTGTGCACAGCGTCTGCAAATCGGGGCTGTACAAAGTCACTTCATCTTACCCAAAACTGTAAGCTGTCATCTGTGAGGCGCGAGCGGTGTTTGTTTTTATCATAATTCATGGTGGAGAATGGCTGCTCTGCTGAGTTTTGCTCTCTGTAGCTGTATGAATGGCAAACTACACTGATTACCAGCGGATAGGCAACATAAAATTTCTTCTGAAATTTTCCTTTCTAGTTCTTATTATTATTCTTCTAGTTGCTTCGTACACTTTTGGCACTTAACTACTTCCACAGTTTTCTGCCGATTTTCTCAGTTCAAACTCTATACTGTTCTGCTCTTTCTGCTCTTTCCGGCAATGACTTTTGGTGTTTATTACTGTTATACTTTTTAAATATTACACTTTTTTCCTTTAATTTGTCCCATTGAAATGAATGGGAAACTTCCACAATTCTGCTAAAACTTGCTTGTCTTTGAAACTTAACTACTTTGTCATACTTTCACCTAGAAACTCCATTCAAACTTTAAATGTTCTCAGATTATTGGGCTTCCTGTCTGATTCAGCTTTTTCAGATCTTCTACCGTTTTAATTTTATACCTCTTTAAGTTTTCAGTTGCAAAATTGTGATTTTCAGAAAATACATGCGTTGCTATGGTTGCTATGCAATTAAGTCAGAGTGAGTGCTGGTCCGTTCTGATTTTCTCTCATGTCTAAACAACTTCTTGCTACTCACTCAATTTCCACTCAATCCCAAAATTATACATCAAACGTAGGTATTTTGCTGGCTTTAGACAATGTCACTATCTTATTGTGAGGTTTACGTTTTTTGCAATTTGCTCGAGTGACACAAGGTCTGACAAGTCCCATTCAAGTCTATGGGAGGTTTTTGAATTCAGAGCTGAATTCTGTAACGGGAGCATTTTCAAATTGCCTATCTCTTTAACAAAGCAAAGTTAGGACATGAGGCTTGTGCATATATCTTCAGACACTGCTGAACTCACAGTGGAAGCGTTTTTACAATCATCTTATCGTTGAGCAATGAATTACGTTTGTTTGAGGGTGGAAATCTGTCTTCTCTCAGTCTTCAAATCTGGAATGAAGCCGTTTCTTTCTCGTCATATCTCCGCGACGGAGTAGAACAAGCTATGAAAATCGCAGGGAAAGTACCCAAGTCCGCTGATTCACCAGTACAAGAATTATGCTTCTATGCACTGTTTTTGAGTTACACGACGTTTGTAACTCCAAAAAACGGCGTTTTTCGCCTCTCACCGCGATCTATTTCTGATGCCAAGTATCTGTCTTTCAGACCGCCGCCCCGTTCCAGGTGGCAATCAGTATGACACGGTCTGCAGCTCAAAGGTCGTGGGTTCAATCCACTTGGTCCACGTTTTTTTTTCACTACAAATTTATACCTATACAGGCTGTATTTATTGCTAATTTTACAATTCTGCAAAGTTTATGATTTTAGCAGCTTTCTAATATGGACCTCAGATCTTGTTAACGCTCCATGGCAGAAACAAGTACACAGCCTGATGAAGCAGACTGAGGCAGTACCTCTGATTGGTGAATTTGAGCAGACAGTTGTCTTTCATTTCATTTCTTTATTTATTTCAACATGGTTACAGTGTTCTTTTCTACATACAGACTCTGCCTTTTTCAGCGAATTCTGCTCATTCACTCATCTTTGTGTTGGAGTGCCTCTTGTGGCGCTTTGGGTAGTGCCTTAGTGAACATGCAAGAGTGGTATCAGACTGGTTTGTAGTGGAGAATTTGTTGCAGTTTTCATTTTAATCCGTATTCATGTTGTAATGTAGTAGTACAATATGGCAGAACACTATTTTGGCACAATCTTTGATTTGTATACTTTAGCTTTTTCAGCTTCTTCACCCCTTTTCAGCAAAATTTTCATTTTTTTCACCCCTTTCAGCACAAATTCCAGCTTTTTTGGCTGTATTCAGAAAAAAGACAACTCTTTTGAGCAGAAACTCTGCTGATTCATCTCTTTTCAGCGCAAGTTTCTGCTTCTTTGCCTCTTTCTGCAGAATTCTGCTGATTCATCTCTTTTCAGCGCAAGTTTTATGATTTTAGCAGCTTTCTAATATGGACCTCAGATTCTTTTAACGCTCCATGGCAGAATACATACAAGTACCACCTGATGAAGCAGACAGAGGCAGTACCTCTGATTGGTGAATTTGAGCAGAAACAGGTTGTTTGCCTCTTTTCAGCAGAAAGTTTGCGTTTTCACTCTTATCAGCACAAATGTCAGCCACTTTGCTGTTTTTATCAGAATTTTCAGTTTTTCACCTTTTTTCAGTTTGTGAGAACCAGTTTTACTCAATGAGTAGCTGAAAATTTCAGCCTGTTCTGCTCTTTCAGAAGAATTTCTCTCATCATATCTCTTGGTGGGACAACAACTGCTTTGGCTCAGTGAGATGAGCAGCTACTGTGATGCTTCTTTCCGTTTTCAGCAGAAATTCTGCTGATTTACCTCTTTTCAGCGCAATATTCTTCTTTCCATCTTTTCTGCAGAAATTCTGCTGATTCACCTCTTATGCTAATTTTCAGCTTTCACTTCTTCTCAGCACAAAACTCAGCAGCCTCTGCTCATTTAGCAAAATTGTCAGTTTCTCCATCTCTTGTGTTTGTCGGAACAAGTTTAGTTCAGTGAGATGAGATGCTTTGAGAACAGAAGGGCCAGGTTCAAATCCTGGTCATGGGTTGAAACACCTGTTTTCAGCACAAATTAACTTTTTAGCTGTTTTAAGCAGAAACCTGTTTTACGAGAGAAACCTTTTCAACTCAATTTCAGCTTTTCACCCCTTTCCAGCAAATTCAGTTTCCCAGCTTTTTCAGCTATTTTCAGCAAAACATCTTTTCAGCAGAAATTCTGCTGATTCACCTCTATTCAGCGCAACGTTCTGCTTCTTTGCCTCTTTTCTGCAGAAATTCTGCTGATTCACCTTTTCTGCAAAATTTCAACCATTTCACCTCTTATCAGCGCAATTCTCAGCAGTTTCTGCTCATTTCACCATAATTGTCAGTCTCTCCATCTCTTATCTTGTGAGTTAATTTGGCACAGTGAGATGGTAGTTGCTTTGCACCCAGGAGGTCCAGGTTCGTATCATGCTCAGGGTGACATTCTTTTTTCACCACCATACAACTTTTGCAACTTTTCAGCTTTTTCAGCTTTTCAGCAGACAGCTTCAGCGTTAAGGCATCCACACAGCATTTTCGCAGGAAATGCAAATTTTTCTAGTTCTTTATTATTCTCTAGTTGCTTCCGTACACTTTTTGGCACTTAACTACTCTTCTCAGTTTTCAGCCGATTTTCTCAGTTCAAACTCTATACTGTTCTGCTCTTTCTGCTAATGATGGCTATGACTTTTGGTGTTTATTACTGTTATACTTTTTAAAATATTACACTTTTTTCCTTTAATTTGTCCCATTGAAATGAATGGGAAACTTCCACAATTCTGCTAAAACTTGCTTGTCTTTGAAACTTAACTACTTTGTCATACTTTCACCTAGAACTCCATTCAAAACTTTAAAATGTTCTCAGATTATTGGGCTATTCCTGTCTGATTCAGCTTTTTCAGATCTTCTACCGTTTTAATCTTATCTCTCTTTAAGTTTTCAGTTGCAAAATTGTGATTTTCAGAAAATACATGCGTTGCTATGGTTGCTATGCAATTAAGTCAGAGTGAGTGCTGGTCCGTTCTGAATTTTCTCTTTCATGTCTAAACAACTTCTTGCTACTCACTCAATTTCCACTCAACCCCCACAAATTATACATCAAACGTAGGTATTTTTGCTGGCTTTCAGACAATGTCACTATCTTTATTGTGAGATTTACCGTTTTTTCGCATTTGCCTCGGGTGACACAAGGTCTCAATACTCCCCATTCAAAGTCTATGGGAGGTTTTGAAATTCAGAGCTGAAATTCTGAAACGGGAGGCATTTTCAAATCGCCATATCTCTTTAATAAGCAAAGTTAGACATGAGGCTTGTGCCATATATCTTCAGACACTGCTGACACTCACAGTGGAAGCAGTTTTTACAATTATCTTACCGTTGAGCAATGAATTACGTTTGTTTGAGGGGTGGAAATCTGTCCTTCTCTCAGTCTTCAAACTCTGGAAATGAAGCCGTTCTTCTCTCGTCAATCTCCGCGATGGAGGCACAAAAGCTATCAAAATCGCAGGAAAGTACACCAAAGTCCGCTGATTCACCCAGTACAAGAATTATGCTGCTAGCCCTCCTAGTTTTTGAGTTACACGACGTTTTGTAACTCCAAAAAACGGCGTTTTCGCCTCTCACCGCGATCTATTTCTGACTGCCCAAGTATCTGTCTTTCAGACCGCCGCCCCTTTCCAGGTGGCGCAATTAGTAATGACACGGCTCTGCAGCTCAAAGGTCGTGGGTTCAATCCCACCTTGGTCCACGTTTTTTTTTTTCACTACAAATTTATACACTATCACAGACTTGTAATTATATTGCTATTTTATTACATTCTGCAAAGTTTGATGATTTTAGCAGCTTTTCTAATATGGACCTCAGATCTTGTTAACGCTCCATGGCAGAAACAAGTACACAGCCTGATGAAGCAGACTGAGGCAGTACCTCTGATTGGTGAATTTGAGCAGAACCAGGTTGTTCTTTCATTTCATTTCTTTATTTATTTCACACATGGTTCAACAGTGTTTCTTTTTCTACATACAGAACCTTCTGCCTTTTCAGCAGAAATTCTGCTCATTCACCTCATTCTTGTGTTGGAGTGCCCTCTTGTGGCGCCTTTTGGGTAGTGCCTTAGTAAACGTGAACACTGCAAAGAAGTGGTATCAGACTGGTTTGTAGTGGAGGAATTTGTTGCCAGTTTCTTTCATCTTTAATCCGTATTCATGTTGTAATGTAGTAACTTTTTGTGGCACAAATACCACATATGGCAGAAACACTAGTTTTGGCACAAATACTTTGATTTAGTAACTTTAGCTTCTTCACCCTTTTCAGCAAAATTTTCATTTTTTCACCCCTTTTCAGCACAAATTCCATTTTTTTGAGCTGTTTCAAAAAAAAAAACTCTTTTCAGCAGAAACTCTGCTGATTCATCTCTTTCAGCGCAACGTTTCTGCTCCTTTGCCTTTT
>NW_020328357.1:0-29116 GCF_001858045.2 Oreochromis niloticus
AAAAAGAAAATGAGACACTTATTTAATTCTCAACTTAAAAAGCTAAATGAAAAACGTAAAACAATTGTTTTTTTCATTTGTCCTTTCGCACATCAGAAACGAAAAACCAAGAAAAAAGAACGAGAAGGGCCCTTTATTTATTTTGTCTGAACCGGAAGTTTTGTAGGTCAACAACTGTACAAGTGATGCGCAAACTATGGCAAACTGTAGTGTGGACATCATGACGTTGGAAATACTCAGACGTGATCATGGAGATGGCAAAACAAGGCCTGTCATCGGAAATTATATCAGAGCGTCTGTCATTATGAACACGGGGAAGTGAGAGGATTTTCTGCGAGAAATGTTAGAAAGTTTTGTGCTGACAAATCACTAGCTGTCGACTCTCGGACACACGGTTGGAGCTTGAGGTGACACAAGCTATAAATGAGGTAAGGTACTTTCTTCCTTCACCTTATGACTGTGTATGGTTGTCTTAATGGGTTGTAAGGGGTTAGTCTAGACTGTGTGCGCGCGCCCGCGGTTTTAGCGTCTTGCGGGTGGTGGGTAACGTTAGTTATTTTAAAGATGTCTCTCACTGGTATTGTACAGTTAATTAGCACAATACTTTAGCTTTACACATTCTTCAGAATAAGCTACTTTACATTTGTTGTTCTAGTGTAGTAGCATGATTTTTATTTTAAACAGGTGGGCCAACATATGGCCGCAAAATGATGAAGGGCTATCTGTCACAAAAGGTACATGCTGCAGAGGGACGAATTGGGTTCATTTTAAGAGAGGTGCATCAACCTTATCATGAAGCAAGAGCCAGGTAGCCTATGTTATTTAATCTTCCACTAGAACTGTATTCC
Source organism: Oreochromis niloticus (assembly GCF_001858045.2). Lineage (NCBI taxonomy): Eukaryota > Metazoa > Chordata > Actinopteri > Cichliformes > Cichlidae > Oreochromis > Oreochromis niloticus. The sequence goes on from NW_020328357.1 coordinate 849, forward strand.
AATGTTCTTGTCATATTGTGATATACATCATGTATGGTAGGCCTAATTCTGTTAACAGATGTACGCCCTGCTTTAACAGTTACTTGACTCTTCCTCAAACGTATGATCAAATCTGCCTTTATCCAGTCAGCTGTCATTATTTTGTGATTTTTTGTAAGGGAGCTCGGAATCTTAATCCCACACCGTACCATGCTGAATGCATGGGGCACAAGGTTCACCTGGACCAAAACGAGAAACTTGTAATGTTTGGAGTCACCCATGTTTTAGCTGTAGATGGATTCAGTAAAAAGATTGTGAGTCATTCCACAATGCCAATCAAAACAACTTGAGCATCTATGAATATGTTTTCAGGTAATACAACCTCTCAAACCATTTATTTCATCTTAAGTGTTTTGATGGACATGTTAGTCATATTGGACATGAGCTGCACCCAAATTTACAATATTTGAATTTAAATTAGACATGCAACAGATGGGTCTGGTTATGTTCCTGAATATAATATATTAAGAACTTACCAAACATTTTGATCAACATTTTATTAATGTAAAAATAAATAAAATGGAATTGCACATGAATCATTTAACTACTTTATTGCAATTAATCAGTGTTCATTTATGAATGGAACAAGGTTCTTGGATTTCCACATATCTTTCAATTGTTCTGACATACATCTAAAGTCTGAGCATGACAGTGACATTGCAAAGAAACTTAAGAAATATATGTTGTCCTACTACAACTAAAATATTACCCAAAAAAAATGAATGAATACATTCAAAATAATAACACCTTTGCTGGTCTTAAAGCAAAATAGTTAATAAATGTTCTTTATTTTTCCTGTACCAGACCTGCAGTGATCACCTATGGTATGTGGGACCAGGTGCGAGTAGACCATGGAAAGGAATTTTATTTAACACTGTTCATGCAAGAGATGCTGTCACATCATCGCTTCAATCAGGAGAGACTGCCTTATTTACAGACCTCATCCACAGAGTAAGATTTAAGTACCATTAACATCAGCTGAAATTCTTATACTATTACGTGTACTACTACGTACATTTAAGACATGTTTCTTTTAACTCTTTTAGAACCACACAGTTGAAAGGATTTGGCCTGAAATCAACAACCGTGTCAACTACCCACTAAAACTGCCCTACTCCAGCTGATGGACAGGAGGAGATAGATATGGAGGATAACCTTGTGCGATACTGTGTGTCCAATCTAACCTGTCAGCTGTGTAACATTGGTCTTGCAAGTGTGGTAGAATCATGGAATGCTCATAGAATCCAGGTAAAAAAAAAAAAAAAAAAGTCAGATTGCTTACAACCCTGATAATGAACATTTAAACACCTCCTCTATTTTTTACAGGAAAAGGCATACCAAATCACTTTGCAGAACATGGGTGTAAAAGAAGAATTTCTCCAGAGCTCTTGCCAAATGCACTTGAAGCAGCAGACCTTTACAGGCAGCACTTGGGATCTGCACTCAAAGAATATTCGACTTTTGGAGTTGATCCCTTCACAACCGAACAGACAAACTTAGAACAGAGAGTCATTTGCAGAAAATATCCTGATATTTCACATTTGTTTTTTAGAGCCGTAAATGGTGACTTTATGCCATACAAAGAAGCTCTGCTCTGTCTCATAAACATAACTCAGAGAAATGTATGAACACTGCATCTGTAAACTGTACAGAACAGACAAAAAAAAAAATCAACTGACTGTAACATTTGTGTGTACACACTACATTACTCCTCTGCAAAAAAAGATTTCAATACAGAAATGCAGCTGTTAGACCAGTAATTTGTAGAACTCCGTTGTTACTCTCCCTGCATTTTGCACAGTGCTGTGATGTCTCTTGCCACTGTTCCACACATGTCTTGCAGCCAATAATGCTTCTGCAGCACAGTGAGAACACTGGATCCTCAATGATGTCTGCAAAAGTAAATCAGATAAGTGAGACTGTTATCCATTTATGTTGAATTTAGTTCAAACTATAGGTTCAAAGTCAGTCTTGACATAAATTTACAGACAGCATGCAGAATATTTTTGGTTATTCTGTATTACTCTTGTTCACGCTGTTCTGAGAAAGTCCCTGTCTATATTTTTGTCTATAATTGATGAGGGGCAAAATCAGTACATTTTCTCAATTAGCAAGCAAGAAAAATGAAAAAGTTACAGGTACTTGATTCAATATATGCAACTACAGTCCATTTTAAATGTGAACTTTTTAGTTTTACATTACTGTGAACAGTGTACCGTCACCCATACTGACATTGTAATCAATTTGAAAAGCTATACTTTCATAGTCAAGATTGCAAGGAGAACCCAAATTAAATGTGCATGTAAACTTTTGAATGTTATGTTACAGTAGACCTGCATCTTGATTGTCTGTGCCTAAGTATTTAAATGGACACTGCTGAATAAAGAGCCTATGTTTGGTAAAAAAATGTTTGTCCAAAGTAATGATTGAATGTGGTTTGACATTGTTTTAATTGTAATTAAATGTTAGTGTAGATGTAATGTATTTACTAAGCAACATTTGAACATACTCATACAAACCACGCAGCTAAATCCCTCCTTGAGTGTCTGCAGCTTGGGGGTTGTGACTTTCTGGGCAACTGCAAGATCAGTGAGCTCTTTGATTGCTGCTGTGACAGCTGGCAGACTTTGAGATGCCAACACCAACTCTTCTATTTTGTCACTCACTTCTCCCAAACTGGCACTGTCATCATCTTTACGGCTGCTACAAATAAAAATGGATAATCAGATGTCAAAGCTACTTACTGGCTTAAAGAAACATCACATCACTTACTGATAGATGATGATTTATGTAGTGATGTCTTACTGCTATTATAGGATTTAAATCAAATTAATTCTTCTATATTGATGTTCATCCTATAGTATATACATATTTATTCACATACCTCAGTTTCTTCCTCTTTGTTCCCTGGAGGCAATTAAAGTCTTGTTCAGGCACAGCAAGAATTTTTCGTGCATTTGTCTCCAGTACTGTGACCCTACAGATGAAAAACAAAACCAAAGAAACCTGTTTAGAAGCCAATACCATATTACCCAATAAATATTACAAAGAGTCTGGTAAGACATGTCTCTCCATAAGATATGGGCTTTAGCTGTAATATTATGGCTCACCTGTTGTGCCCTCCGACTCCAGAATTGCATTGCCCTGTGCATCTGTCAAAATTATTGGGTTGTAATTACCAATGGCATCTTGCACTTTTCCTACTATCCCTTGAAGCGTAGCCTCAGACTCCAGGAATCGTACAACCACCATTCTATTGGGAATCAACCTCCCACCAACTACATCTGCAAAGTACACTGATCTGTAAAACAAACATAATAATTTTACATATCTTGTAAAAGACAGCAGGCCACAAATCCATTCAGTGATTGCTATAGGCAAATTGTACTAAAACAGCTTTGCTATTCTTAACAATTCAACTATCCATGCACCTTATGTTTCTTTTTATTTGCCTGTTCTGTAATTTAATATTCAAGAACACAGACTCATCCTACCTCTGAAATGTTTTGGAGGACATAGGGAACTTGAAGTAGCCTGCTGTGAACGTGAAGGTGCAGACGCTGCCACAGCTGGTGCTCGCATAAATGCAAAACGCTGCCCGCTGGAACCTGCTGTTGGAATTGACTCCATGTCTTCTCCGTGGACTTCATAGTGACCTCTGGGTGTAAGGTCTAATGCGCTGAAAACACCAGAGACCGCACCGGGAACATAGCCACGTTTGAATCATCCGTGATGTACAGAGTATGCGCGGATACCTGTTTAAGAAAAGTTCCGTAAATCACGTTGCTCTGCTAACGTGTTACTCCTGTGCACACGGTTAATAGGCTCTAAAGGCTTACTTATTAGCTAGTAGCCGGTAAAAGTCAATGAATAACTATTTACACATTAGCACATGTGCACAATTCACATATTAGCACAATGAAGACGGCTAGACATAGTATTAGTAAAAGTAGGCCTACATGAAATCACCAAATGTTAACGTTAGCCGTTCCGCAGTAAGGAAGAACAATAACGTTCATAAAAAAACTGCTGAAAGCAAAGTTTGCGAAGTTTACATATCTACCTGAAAGATGCGACCCAGTTTTTCTGCAGTCATGTCTTCGTCCCGGAGTGTCACTCTCTTAGTTTTCCTAAAAACAACGTAATGGTCCATCCTCTGTTTATTCCAGTGTAACTTTAAGGCCGTCGATCTCTTGTGTGGGGGACGGTGTGCGCGCGCCATAAAAAAACGCGCAGAAGAAGTACTTCCCGTTTCAGACATTGAAAATGCGTCTATTTTTTTGTTTTTGCGCTAGTATACTTTCATTATTTGAATCACGAAGAAATCCAAAAAAGCACGTCTAATTTTAAGTGTATGACGGCTATTTGTTACCACCGAATGAAAAAACAAGTTATTTTCGCCCATTTTATTCTTTATCAAAAATTAAAAAAATGAAAATTCTTTTAAATATCGTTTTTTCGTTTTGGTTTCTGAAACAAAACTTCAAATACCGAAAAGTACACGGACTCGAATTATTAGGCAAGTTGTATTTTTGAGGAATAATTTTATTATTGAACAACAACCATGTTCTAAATGAACCCAAAAAACTCATTAATATCAAAGCTGAAAGTTTTTGGAAGTAGTTTTTAGTTTTAGCTATTTTAGGGGGATATCTGTGTGTGCAGGTGACTATTACTGTGCATAATTATTAGGCAACTTAACAAAAAACAAATATATACCCATTTCAATTATTTATTTTTACCAGTGAAACCAATATAACATCTCCACATTCACAAATATACATTTCTGACATTCAAAAACAAAACCAAAGCAAATCAGCGACCAATATAGCCACCTTTCTTTGCAAGGACACTCAAAAGCCTGCCATCCATGGATTCTGTCAGTGTTTTGATCTGTTCACCATCAACATTGCATGCAGCAGCAACCACAGCCTCCCAGACACTGTTCAGAGAGGTGTATTGTTTTCCCTCCTTGTAAATCTCACATTTGATGATGGACCACAGGTTCTCAATGGGTTCAGATCAGGTGAACAAGGAGGCCATGTCATTAGTTTTTCTTCTTTTATACCCTTTCTTGCCAGCCACGCTGTGGAGTACTTGGACGCGTGTGATGGAGCATTGTCCTGCATGAAAATCATGTTTTTCTTGAAGGATGCAGACTTCTTCCTGTACCACTGCTTGAAGAAGGTGTCTTCCAGAAACTGGCAGTAGCACTGTGAGTTGAGCTTGACTCCATCCTCAACCCGAAAAGGCCCCACAAGCTCATCTTTGATGATACCAGCCCAAACCAGTACTCCACCTCCACCTTGCTGGCATCTGAGTGGGACTGGAGCTCTCTGCCCTTTACCAATCCAGCCACGGGCCCATCCATCTGGCCCATCAAGACTCACTCTCATTTCATCAGTCCATAAAACCTTAGAAAACTCAGTCTTGAGATATTTCTTGGCCCAGTCTTGACGTTTCAGCTTGTGTGTCTTGTTCAGTGGTGGTCGTCTTTCAGCCTTTCTTACCTTGGCCATGTCTCTGAGTATTGCACACCTTGTGCTTTTGGGCACTCCAGTGATGTTGCAGCTCTGAAATATGGCCAAACTGGTGGCAAGTGGCATCTTGGCAGCTGCACGCTTGACTTTTCTCAGTTCATGGGCAGTTATTTTGCGCCTTGGTTTTTCCACACGCTTCTTGCGACCCTGTTGACTATTTTGAATGAAACGCTTGATTGTTCGATGATCACGCTTCAGAAGCTTTGCAATTTTAAGACTGCTGCATCCCTCTGCAAGATATCTCACTATTTTTGACTTTTCTGAGCCTGTCAAGTCCTTCTTTTGACCCATTTTGCCAAAGGAAAGGAAGTTGCCTAATAATTATGCACACCTGATATAGGGTGTTGATGTCATTAGACCACACCCCTTCTCATTACAGAGATGCACATCACCTAATATGCTTAATTGGTAGTAGGCTTTCGAGCCTATACAGCTTGGAGTAAGACAACATGCATGAAGAGGATGATGTGGACAAAATACTCATTTGCCTAATAATTCTGCACTCCCTGTAAACACCAAGCTCCTTTTTTTGTGTAGCTGACAGCTGGTAACTGTGCAGGGGCGGATCTAGCAAAGCTTTTGCCAGGGGGCCAGGTAGGGCATTAACAGAGAAAGGTGGACATAAAGATATACTTTTCTTTCTTACTCTCATATAAAATATTTAGCTTTTATTAAATGCTTATCCGAATCTTACAACCAAAGTTTGTATAATAATACACAAGGTTGGCTGTAGACCATTGTTCATCATTCAGAACACTGTGTAAAAATAACAAAAAACAAAAAGTGAATGCAAAAGTGCATATATATATTTATTTTATGTGTTTGATGTGTGTGTCGGGGCGTGGTCTGCAGTGCCGCTGCAGGGGAGGTGGACCCACGGGTGTAAAGTCTGTGCTCTCTTGGCTGTTTTTTGGGTGTGTGTTGGGCTATGAGTTGAAAAGCTACAGCTGCCTGTGTGGGTACACCAACCATGTGTGAAAAGTGGTTCATAACGTACTGGTTCAAAGTGTGTTCGTGCAAACATTGTCGGGGTCTGCCGTGGTACAGAGGGACTTCTGCTTATGAACCTGTGTGCACAGCGTCTGCAAATCGGGGCTGTACAAAGTCACTTCATCTTTACCCAAAACTGTAAGCTGTCATCTGTGAGGCGCGAGCGGTGTTTGTTTTTATCATAATTCATGGTGGAGAATGGCTGCTCTGCTGAGTTTTGCTCTCTGTAGCTGTATGAATGGCAAACTACACTGATTACCAGCGGCATAGGCACACATAAAATTTCTTCTGAAATTTTCCCTTTCTAGTTCTTTATTATTATTCTTCTAGTTGCTTCCGTACACTTTTTGGCACTTAACTACTTCCACAGTTTTCTGCCGATTTTCTCAGTTCAAACTCTATACTGTTCTGCTCTTTCTGCTCTTTCCGGCAATGACTTTTGGTGTTTATTACTGTTATACTTTTTAAAATATTACACTTTTTTCCTTTAATTTGTCCCATTGAAATGAATGGGAAACTTCCACAATTCTGCTAAAACTTGCTTGTCTTTGAAACTTAACTACTTTGTCATACTTTCACCTAGAAACTCCATTCAAACTTTAAAATGTTCTCAGATTATTGGGCTATTCCTGTCTGATTCAGCTTTTTCAGATCTTCTACCGTTTTAATTTTATACCTCTTTAAGTTTTCAGTTGCAAAATTGTGATTTTTCAGAAAATACATGCGTTGCTATGGTTGCTATGCAATTAAGTCAGAGTGAGTGCTGGTCCGTTCTGAATTTTCTCTTCATGTCTAAACAACTTCTTGCTACTCACTCAATTTCCACTCAATCCCCACAAATTATACATCAAAACGTAGGTATTTTTGCTGGCTTTCAGACAATGTCACTATCGTTATTGTGAGGTTTACCGTTTTTTCGCAATTTGCCTCGGAGTGACACAAGGTCTGACAAGTCCCCATTCAAAGTCTATGGGGAGGTTTTGAAATTCAGAGCTGAAATTCTGTAACGGGAGGCATTTTCAAATTGCCATATCTCTTTAACAAAGCAAAGTTAGGACATGAGGCTTGTGCCAATATATCTTCAGACACTGCTGACACTCACAGTGGAAGCAGTTTTTACAATCATCTTATCGTTGAGCAATGAATTACGTTTGTTTGAGGGGTGGAAATCTGTCCTTCTCTCAGTCTTCAAACTCTGGAAATGAAGCCGTTTCTTCTCTCGTCATATCTCCGCGACGGAGGTAGAACAAGCTATGAAAATCGCAGGGAAAGTACACCAAAGTCCGCTGATTCACCCAGTACAAGAATTATGCTTCTATGCCACCTAGTTTTTGAGTTACACGACGTTTTGTAACTCCAAAAAACGGCGTTTTTCGCCTCTCACCGCGATCTATTTTCTGACTGCCCAAGTATCTGTCTTTCAGACCGCCGCCCCCGTTCCAGGTGGCGCAATCAGTAATGACACGGCTCTGCAGCTCAAAGGTCGTGGGTTCAATCCCACCTTGGTCCACGTTTTTTTTTCACTACAAATTTATACACTATCACAGGGCTGTAATTTATATTGCTAATTTATTACAATTCTGCAAAGTTTTATGATTTTAGCAGCTTTTCTAATATGGACCTCAGATTCTTGTTAACGCTCCATGGCAGAAACAAGTACACAGCCTGATGAAGCAGACTGAGGCAGTACCTCTGATTGGTGAATTTGAGCAGAACCAGGTTGTTCTTTCATTTCATTTCTTTATTTATTTCACACATGGTTCAACAGTGTTTCTTTTTCTACATACAGAACCTTCTGCCTCTTTTCAGCAGAAATTCTGCTCATTCACCTCATCTCTTGTGTTGGAGTGCCCTCTTGTGGCGCCTTTTGGGTAGTGCCTTAGTGAACACTGCAAAGAAGTGGTATCAGACTGGTTTGTAGTGGAGGAATTTGTTGCCAGTTTCTTTCATCTTTAATCCGTATTCATGTTGTAATGTAGTAGTACCACAATATGGCAGAAACACTATGTTTTGGCACAAATACTTTGATTTAGTATACTTTAGCTTTTTCAGCTTCTTCACCCCTTTTCAGCAAAATTTTCATTTTTTTCACCCCTTTTCAGCACAAATTCCAGCTTTTTTGGCTGTATTCAGAAAAAAGACAACTCTTTTGAGCAGAAACTCTGCTGATTCATCTCTTTTCAGCGCAAGTTTCTGCTTCTTTGCCTCTTTTCTGCAGAAATTCTGCTGATTCATCTCTTTTCAGCGCAAGTTTTATGATTTTAGCAGCTTTTCTAATATGGACCTCAGATTCTTGTTAACGCTCCATGGCAGAAATACATACAAGTACCCACCTGATGAAGCAGACAGAGGCAGTACCTCTGATTGGTGAATTTGAGCAGAAACAGGTTGTTTTGCCTCTTTTCAGCAGAAAGTTTGCGTTTTCACCTCTTATCAGCACAAATGTCAGCCACTTCTGCTGTTTTTATCAGAATTTTCAGCTTTTTCACCTTTTTTCAGTTATGTGAGAACCAGTTTTACTCAATGAGTAGCTGAAAATTTTCAGCCTGTTCTGCTCTTTCAGAAGAATTTCTCTCATCATATCTCTTGGTGGGACAACAACTGCTTTGGCTCAGTGAGATGAGCAGCTACTGTGATTGCTTCTTTCCGTCTTTTCAGCAGAAATTCTGCTGATTTACCTCTTTTCAGCGCAATATTCTTCTTTCCATCTTTTCTGCAGAAATTCTGCTGATTCACCTCTTTTATGCTAATTTTTCAGCTTTTCACTTCTTCTCAGCACAAAACTCAGCAGCCTCTGCTCATTTAGCAAAATTGTCAGTTTCTCCATCTCTTGTGTTTGTCGGAACAAGTTTAGTTCAGTGAGATGAGTAGCTGCTTTGAGAACAGAAGGGCCAGGTTCAAATCCTGGTCATGGGGTTTGAACACCTGTTTTCAGCACAAATCTTAACTTTTTAGCTGTTTTAAGCAGAAACCTGTTTTACGCAGAGAAACCTTTTCAACTCAATTTCAGCTTTTTCACCCCTTTCCAGCAAAATTTTCAGTTTCCCAGCTTTTTCAGCTATTTTCAGCAAAAACATCTTTTCAGCAGAAATTCTGCTGATTCACCTCTATTCAGCGCAACGTTCTGCTTCTTTGCCTCTTTTCTGCAGAAATTCTGCTGATTCACCTCTTTTCTGCAAAATTTTCAACCATTTCACCTCTTATCAGCGCAATTCTCAGCAGTTTCTGCTCATTTCACCATAATTGTCAGTCTCTCCATCTCTTATCTTGTGAGAGTTAATTTGGCACAGTGAGATGAGTAGTTGCTTTGCACCCAGGAGGTCCAGGTTCGTATCATGCTCAGGGTGACATTCTTTTTTCACCACCATACAACTTTTTGCAACTTTTCAGCTTTTTCAGCTTTTCAGCAGACAGCTTCAGCGTTAAGGCATCCACACAGCATTTTCGCAGGAAATGCAAATTTTTCTAGTTCTTTATTATTCTTCTAGTTGCTTCCGTACACTTTTTGGCACTTAACTACTTTCTCAGTTTTCAGCCGATTTTCTCAGTTCAAACTCTATACTGTTCTGCTCTTTCTGCTAATGATGGCTATGACTTTTGGTGTTTATTACTGTTATACTTTTTAAAATATTACACTTTTTTCCTTTAATTTGTCCCATTGAAATGAATGGGAAACTTCCACAATTCTGCTAAAACTTGCTTGTCTTTGAAACTTAACTACTTTGTCATACTTTCACCTAGAAACTCCATTCAAACTTTAAAATGTTCTCAGATTATTGGGCTATTCCTGTCTGATTCAGCTTTTTCAGATCTTCTACCGTTTTAATCTTATCTCTCTTTAAGTTTTCAGTTGCAAAATTGTGATTTTTCAGAAAATACATGCGTTGCTATGGTTGCTATGCAATTAAGTCAGAGTGAGTGCTGGTCCGTTCTGAATTTTCTCTTCATGTCTAAACAACTTCTTGCTACTCACTCAATTTCCACTCAACCCCCACAAATTATACATCAAAACGTAGGTATTTTTGCTGGCTTTCAGACAATGTCACTATCTTTATTGTGAGATTTACCGTTTTTTCGCAATTTGCCTCGGAGTGACACAAGGTCTCAATACTCCCCATTCAAAGTCTATGGGGAGGTTTTGAAATTCAGAGCTGAAATTCTGAAACGGGAGGCATTTTCAAATCGCCATATCTCTTTAATAAAGCAAAGTTAGGACATGAGGCTTGTGCCAATATATCTTCAGACACTGCTGACACTCACAGTGGAAGCAGTTTTTACAATTATCTTACCGTTGAGCAATGAATTACGTTTGTTTGAGGGGTGGAAATCTGTCCTTCTCTCAGTCTTCAAACTCTGGAAATGAAGCCGTTTCTTCTCTCGTCAAATCTCCGCGATGGAGGCACAAAGAGCTATCAAAATCGCAGTGAAAGTACACCAAAGTCCGCTGATTCACCCAGTACAAGAATTATGCTGCTAGCCCTCCTAGTTTTTGAGTTACACGACGTTTTGTAACTCCAAAAAACGGCGTTTTTCGCCTCTCACCGCGATCTATTTTCTGACTGCCCAAGTATCTGTCTTTCAGACCGCCGCCCCCTTTCCAGGTGGCGCAATTAGTAATGACACGGCTCTGCAGCTCAAAGGTCGTGGGTTCAATCCCACCTTGGTCCACGTTTTTTTTTTTTCACTACAAATTTATACACTATCACAGACTTGTAATTTATATTGCTATTTTATTACAATTCTGCAAAGTTTGATGATTTTAGCAGCTTTTCTAATATGGACCTCAGATTCTTGTTAACGCTCCATGGCAGAAACAAGTACACAGCCTGATGAAGCAGACTGAGGCAGTACCTCTGATTGGTGAATTTGAGCAGAACCAGGTTGTTCTTTCATTTCATTTCTTTATTTATTTCACACATGGTTCAACAGTGTTTCTTTTTCTACATACAGAACCTTCTGCCTCTTTTCAGCAGAAATTCTGCTCATTCACCTCATCTCTTGTGTTGGAGTGCCCTCTTGTGGCGCCTTTTGGGTAGTGCCTTAGTAAACGTGAACACTGCAAAGAAGTGGTATCAGACTGGTTTGTAGTGGAGGAATTTGTTGCCAGTTTCTTTCATCTTTAATCCGTATTCATGTTGTAATGTAGTAACTTTTGTGGCACAAATACCACAATATGGCAGAAACACTATGTTTTGGCACAAATACTTTGATTTAGTATACTTTAGCTTCTTCACCCCTTTTCAGCAAAATTTTCATTTTTTTCACCCCTTTTCAGCACAAATTCCATTTTTTTGAGCTGTTTTCAAAAAAAAAAACTCTTTTCAGCAGAAACTCTGCTGATTCATCTCTTTTCAGCGCACGTTTCTGCTCCTTTGCCTTTTTTCTGCAGAAATTCTTCTGATTCACCTCTTTTCTGCAAAATTTTCAGCCTTTTCACCTCTTATCAGCACAATTCTCAGCAGCTTCTGCTCATTTCAGCAGAATTGTCAGTCTGTCCACCTCTTCTCTGTGAGAATGTGTTTGGGTCAGTGAGATGAGTAGCTGCTTTGAGCCTGGTAGGGCCAGGTTCGAATCCTGCTCAGGGCAACATTTTGTTTTCACCACCATACAACTTTTTGCAGTACCTCTGATTGGTGAAAATGAGCAGAACCAGGTTGTTCTTTCATTTCATTTCTTTATTTATTTCACACATGGTTCAACAGTGTTTCTTTTTCTACATACAGAACCTTCTGCCTCTTTTCAGCAGAAATTCTGCTCATTCACCTCATCTCTTGTGTTGGAGTGCCCTCTTGTGGCGCCTTTTGGGTAGTGCCTTAGTAAACATGAACACTGCAAAGAAGTGGTATCAGACTGGTTTGTAGTGGAGGAATTTGTTGCCAGTTTCTTTCATCTTTAATCCGTATTCATGTTGTAATGTAGTAGTACCACAATATGGCAGAAACACTATGTTTTGGCACAAATACTTTGATTTAGTATACTTTAGCTTCTTCGTCTTCTTCACCCCTTTTCAGCAAAATTTTCATTTTTTTCACCCCTTTTCAGCACAAATTCCAGCTTTTTTGGCTGTATTCAGAAAAAAGACAACTCTTTTGAGCAGAAACTCTGCTGATTCATCTCTTTTCAGCGCAAGTTTCTGCTTCTTTGCCTCTTTTCTGCAGAAATTCTGCTGATTCACCTCTTTTCTGCAAAATTTTCAGCCTTTTCACCTCTTATCAGCACAATTGTCAGCAGCTTCTGCTCATTTCAGCAGAATTGTCCATCTCTCCACCTCTTCTTTGTAAGAATGACTTTGGCTCAGGGAAATGAATAGCCACCTTTGAGCAGAAATTCTGCTGATTCATCTCTTTTCAGTGCAACTTATTGCTTCTTTACCTCTTTTCTGCAGAAATTCTGCTGATTCACCTCTTTTCTGCAAAATTTTCAGCCTTTTCACTTCTTCTCAGCACAATTCTCAGCAGCTTCTGCTCATTTAGCAAAATTGTCAGATTCTCCATCTCCTGTTTTTGAGAGAAAGAGTTTGGTTCAGTGAGATGAGCAGCTACCTTGAGACGAGAAGGGCCAGGTTCAAATCCTGGTCATGGCAAAACCTGTTTTCAGTTTTCTCTTTTGTTCTTTTGTTCTGCCTCTTTTCTGCAGAAACTCTGCTGATTCATCTCTTTTCAGCGCAAGTTTCTGCTCCTTTGCCTCTTTTCTGCAGAAATTCTGCTGATTTACCTCTTTTCTGCAAAATTTTCAGCCTTTTCACCCCTTATCAGCACAATTCTCAGCAGCTTCTGCTCATTTTAGCAGAATTGTCGGTCTCTCCTCCTCTTTTTTGAGAGAATGAGTTTAGCTCAGTGAGACGAGTAGCTGCCTTGAGACCAGGAGGGCCAGGTTCAAATCCTGCTCAGGACAACATGTTTTTTTTTCACCACCATACAACTTTTTGCAACTTTTCATCTTTTTCAGCTTTTCAGCAGACAGCTTCAGCGTTAAGGCATCCACACAGCATTTTCGCAGGAAATGCAAATTTTTCTAGTTATTCTTCAAGTTGCTTCCGTACGTTTTTTGCCGTTTAACTACTGCCTCAGTTTTCAGCCGATTTTCTCCGTTCAAACTCTATACTGTTCTGCTCTTTCTGCTAATGTTTGCTATGACTTTTGGTGTTTATTACTATTATACTTTTTAAAATATTACACTTTTTTCCTTTAATTTGTCCCATTGAAATGAATGGAAAACTTCCACAATTCTGCTAAAACTTGCTTGTTTTTCAAACTTAACTACTTTGTCATACTTTCACCTAGAAACTCCATTCAAACTTTAAAATGTTCTCAGACTATTGGGCTATTCCTGTCTGATTCAGCTTTTTCAGATCTTCTACCATTTTAATTTTATACCTCTTTAAGTTTTCAGTTGCAAAATTGTGATTTTTCAGAAAATACATGCGTTGTTATGGTTGCTATGCAATTAACTCAGAGTGTGCACTCGTCCTTTCTGAATTTTCTCTTCATGTCTGAACAACTTCTTGCTACTCGCTCAATTTCCACTCAACCCCCACAAATTATACATCAAAATGTAGGTATTTTTGCTGGCATTCAGAAAATGTCACTATCATTGTTGTGGGACTTATAGACTTTTTGCAAATCTCCTCAGAGTAACATAAAGTCTGAAAACTCTCCATAGAAACTCAATGGAGAGTTTCTTCAAAATCAGCGCTTGAATTCTCTAATGAGAGGCATTTTCAAATCGTCATATCTCCTTAACGAAACAAAGTTGAGACATGACGCTTGTGCCAATATATCTTCAGGCATCCCTGATGCTCACAATTCAAGAATTTTTTCCTCACCTATTACCGTTTGGCCATGAATTACACTTGTTTGAGGATAAGAAATTTGTCCCTCGCTCAGATTTCTTCAGATTTCAAACTCTGGAAATGAGGCACTTTTTTCTCTCGTCATATCTTTTTGATGGATTTAAACAGAGACCTGAAAATTTCCATGACTGTTCACCAAAGCCTGCTGTTTCTTATGCTGAAAGAATGATTTTGATGCTCCATATAGATTTAGAGTTAGAAAACGTTGTTTGAGGGCAAGTCAAGGCAGTTTTGCTTTGCCTCTACTCAGTTACAGTGTATTACAAGCCATATATCTTTAATAATTTATATTTTATCTCTGAATTATGAAGACCTCCAGATTCCCCCATCTCTTCTGAACAAAACGGTGTCAGAATGACCGTTCTATCTCCTACAGTTAGCAAATTATGGCCATTAGTTCTAGAGGAATCCTGAATGTGAGAAATACACTGAAGAAAACCCATAGCTGTCTCTGTGTCTGTGTGTGTAAGTGCTGATTACAGCAGGTGCAGCCAATTTAGCTGACCTAGATATACCAAGCCCAGACTCTTAACAGCCCCTGTACACTTTGCTCTCTGTGTATGTGTGTGTGAGTATCAATATTTCTCCCATGTTAAAGTATTACTCCTCCATAATAGTATTTGTGCTAAATCAAAGTACTTCTACTACATCTTAGTACTTCTGCTCAATCATAGTATTTCTGCTAAATCATAGTATTTTTGAAAAATCATGGTATTTGTGCCAAATCATGGTTTTGGGGCAGAACCATAATATTTATTTTATGTTATGAGATTACTACTAAGTGGAGGAATGTCTGTTATGTTATAGTATATTTGCTGAATATAGTATATCTGCCAAATCATAGTATTTATCCCAAATCATAGTGTTTATGCAAAATTACAGTATTTCTGCTAAAAAGCAGAAATAGTACCTTTTAGCAGAAATTTCTGTCAAAAGATATTATTTATGTTAAAACATAGTATTTCTGCTAAATCATAGTATTTCTGCCAAATCATAGTATTTGTACTTATTCATAGTACTTGTGCCAAATCATAGTATTTGTACCCAATCATAGTATTTCTGCAATATCATCGTATTTGTGCCAAATCATGGTATTTTTTGCCAAATCATGGTTTTGGGCAAATCATGTTATTTGTGTCCAGTTATTTCTGTTATATTATAGTGTTACTACTAAGTCGTAGAATTTCTGATATGTTATAGTATATCTGCTGATTATAGTATATGTGCCAAAGCATAGTATTTATAGCAAATCATAGTATTACTGCCCAAACATAGTATTTCTGCAAATGTATATTTGTGCAAAAACATAGAATTTCTGCAAAATCATAGTATATCTGTTATGTTATAGTATTACTACTAAGGCATAGTATTCCTACCAAATCATAGTATTCCAAATCATAGTATTACTGCAATTCCATAGTATTTGAGCAAAATCGTAGTATTTGTGCAAAAACATACTATGTCTGCAAAATCACATTATATCTGCTATGTTATAGTATTACTACTAAGCATAGTATTTCTACCAAATCATAGTATTCTTCAAAATCATAGTATCATGCAATTCATAGTATTTGAGCGAAACTGTAGTATTTGTACTAAATCATGGTACTTGTGCCAAATCATAGTATTTTGCAAATCATATTATTTGAACCAAAACATTGTATTTGTACGAAGTCATAGTATTTCTTCTAAATCATAGTATTTCACCCAAATCTCAGTATTGTGCTAAAACCCAGTATTATGCAAATCTAGTATTTGTACTGAAACATAGTATTTGTGCCAATAAGAGTATTTGTACTAAATCATAGTACTTGTGCCAAATTATAGTATTTGTGCTAAAAGATAGTATTTCTGCCACATTATAGTATTTGTGTAAAACCAGAATGTCTGCAAAATCATCATATATCTGTTATGTTAAAGTATTACTACTAAGGCATAGTATTTCTGCAAAATCATAGTATTTTTGGAGAAACATAGTATTTCTGGTAAATCATAGCATTTCTACCAAATAATAGTATTTCTGCCAAATCATAGTATTTGTTTCAAATCATAGCATTCCAACCAAATCATAGTATTTGTGCCAAAACTTGTATTTGCACAAAGTCATAATATTTCTTCTAATCATAGTATTTCAATCAAATCTCAGTAGTTGTGCTAAAACGCAGTATTATGCCAAATCATAGTATTTGTACCCAACATATCAGTTCAACTTATTTAACTCTTCTCAAGACCCAACACTCTTCTTCATCCCGTTTCAGCAGAATTGTGAGTTTTTCATCCCTTTTCAGCACAAATACAGCTTTTCGGTTGTTTTTAGCAAAATCTCTTTTTAGCGGAAATTCTACTGATTCACCTGTTTTCAGTGCAACGTTCTACAACTTCCCTCTTTTCAGTAGAAATTCTGCTGATTCACCTATTTAAGCACAATTTCAGCCTTTCATCTGTTATCAGTACAAATCTCAGTATCTTCTGCTCATTCAGAAGAAACTTTTTCACCTCTTCAGTACAAATTTGAACCTTCTTACCCCTTTTAAGCAGAATCTTTGCATTTTCAACTCTTTCAGCAAAGATTCTGCTTCTTCACCTGTTTCAGCAGAATTTTCAGTTTCTTTACTGCCATACAATTTTTGCAGCTTTTCATCTTTTTCAGTCATTTTCAGCAGACAGCTTCAGCGTTAAGGCATCCACACAGCATTTTCGCAGGAAATGCAAATTGTGTGGATGCCTCAAAGGCTTCCACACTATTGAGTTCCTGTTTCTCTTATTCTTTATCTTTATACTTTATCTTCTAGTTGCTCCGTATTTCGCCGATTAACTACTGCTTCAGTTTTCAGCCGATTTTCTCCGTTCAAACTCTAAACTGTTCTGCTCTTTCTGCTAACGACTGCTATGACTTTTGGTGTTTATTACTGTTATACTTTTTAAAATATTACACTTTTTTCCTTTAATTTGTCCCATTGAAATGAATGGAAAACTTCCACAATTCTGCTAAAACTTGCTTGTCTTTGAAACTTAACTACTTTGTCATACTTTCACCTAGAAACTCCATTCAAACTTTAAAATGTTCTCAGATTATTGGGCTATTCCTGTCTGATTCAGCTTTTTCAGATCTTCTACCATTTTAATCTTATCTCTCTTTAAGTTTTCAGTTGCAAAATTGTGATTTTTCAGAAAATACATGCGTTGCTATGGTTGCTATGCAATTAAGTCAGAGTGAGTGCTGTCCGTTCTGAATTTTCTCTTCATGTCTAAACAACTTCTTGCTACTCGCTCAATTTCCACTCAACCCCCACAAATTATACATCAAAACGTAGGTATTTTTCCTGGCTTTCAGACAATGTCTGAATGTTTTATTGTGAGATTTACCGTTTTTTCGCAATTTGCCTCGGAGTGACACAAGGTCTCAATACTCCCCATTCAAAGTCTATGGGGAGGTTTTGAAATTCAGAGCTGAAATTCTGAAACGGGAGGCATTTTCAAATCGCCAAATCTCTTTAACAAAGCAAAGTTAGGACATGAGGCTTGTGCCAATATATCTTCAGACACTGCTGACACTCACAGTGGAAGCAGTTTTTACAATTATCTTACCGTTGAGCAATGAATTACGTTTGTTTGAGCGGTGGAACTCTGTCCTTCTCTCAGTCTTCAAACTCTGGAAATGAAGCCGTTTCTTCTCTCGTCATATCTCCGCGACGGAGGTAGAACGAGCTATGAAAATCGCAGTCAAAATACACCAAAGTCCGCTGATTCACCCAGTACAAGAATTATGCTGCTAGCCCTCCTAGTTTTTGAGTTACACGACGTTTTGTAACTCCAAAAAACGGCGTTTTTCGCCTCTCACCGCGATCTATTTTCTGACTGCCCAAGTATCTGTCTTTCAGACCGCCGCCCCCTTTCCAGGTGGCGCAATCAGTAATGACACGGCTCTGCAGCTCAAAGGTCGTGGGTTCAATCCCACCTTGGGCCACGTTTTTTTTTTTCACTACAAATTTATACACTATCACAGACCTGTAATTTATATTGCTATATTATTACAATTCTGCAAAGTTTTATGATTTTAGCAGCTTTTCTAATATGGACCCCAGATTCTTAACGCTCCATGGCAGAAACAAATACACAGCCTGATGAAGCAGACAGAGCAGTACCTCTGATTGGTGAATTTGAGCAGAACCAGGTTGTTCTTCATTTCATTTCTTTATTTATTTCACACATGGTTCAACAGTGTTTCTTTTTCTACATACAGAACCTTCTGCCTCTTTTCAGCAGAAATTCTGCTCATTCACCTCATCTCTTGTGTTGGAGTGCCCTCTTGTGGCGCCTTTTGGGTAGTGCCTTAGTAAACGTGAACACTGCAGAGAAGTGGTATCAGACTGGTTTGTAGTGGAGGAATTTGTTGCCAGTTTCTTTCATCTTTAATCCGTATTCATGTTGTAATGTAGTAGTACCACAATATGGCAGAAACACTATGTTTTGGCACAAATACTTTGATTTAGTATACTTTAGCTTCTTCAGCTTCTTCACCCCTTTTCAGCAAAATTTTCATTTTTTCCACCCCTTTTGAGCACAAATTCCAGCTTTTTGGCTGTATTCAGAAAAAAGACAACTCTTTTGAGCAGAAACTCTGCTGATTCATCTCTTTTCAGCGCAAGTTTCTGCTTCTTTGCCTCTTTTCTGCAGAAATTCTGCTGATTCACCTCTTTTCTGCAAAATTTTCAGCCTTTTCACCTCTTATCAGCACAATTGTCAGCAGCTTCTGCTCATTTCAGCAGAATTGTCCGTCTCTCCACCTCTTCTTTGTAAGAATGACTTTGGCTCAGGGAAATGAATAGCCGCCTTTGAGCAGAAATTCTGCTGATTCATCTCTTTCAGCGCAACTTATTGCTTCTTTACCTCTTTTCTGCAGAAATTCTGCTGATTCACCTCTTTTCTGCAAAATTTTCAGCCTTTTCACTTCTTCTCAGCACAATTCTCAGCAGCTTCTGCTCATTTAGCAAAATTGTCAGATTCTCCATCTCTTGTTTTTGAGAGAAATACTTTGGTTCAGTGAGATGAGCAGCTGCCTTGAGAGAAGAAGGGCCAGGTTCAAATCCCGGTCATGGCAAAACCTGTTTTCAGTTTTCTCTTTTGTTCTTTTGTTCTGCCTCTTTTCTGCAGAAATTCTGCTGATTTACGTCTTTTCTGCAAAATTTTCAGCCTTTCACCTCTTCTCAGCACAATTCTCAGCAGCTTCTGCTCATTTTAGCAGAATTGTCGGTCTCTCCTCCTCTTTTTTGAGAGAATGAGTTTAGCTCAGTGAGATGAGTATCTGCCTTAAGCCCAAGAGGTCCAGGTTCGAATCCTGCTCAGGGTGACATTCTTTTTTCACCACCATACAACTTTTTGCAACTTTCATCGTTTTCAGCTTTTCAGCAGACAGCTTCAGCGTTAAGGCATCCACACAGCATTTTCGCAGGAAATGCAAATTTTTCTAGTTATTCTTGGGGTTTCCGTACACTTTTTGCCGCTTAACTACTGCCTCAGTTTTCAGCCGATTTTCTCAGTTCAAACTTTAAAAAATTCTGCTCTTTCTGCTAATGTGTGCTATGACTTTTGGTGCTCATAACTTCTATACTTTTTGAGATATTGAATTTTTTTTGCAATATTTTTTGCCCATTTTTGCACATTATCAGTGGCCTCACTAGTTTTCCTTGCCCGGTTGAGCCGTGTTTTAGCTCAGTGAGATGAGCAGCCGTTCTCAGACTGGGAGGCCCGGGTTCAAATCCCGCTTATGGCAACATTTCTTTCAGTTAACAGTTAAACTTTTTTAACTGTTTTCAACACAAATTTCAGCTTTTCCACCCCTTTTCAGCAAAATTTTCAGTTTTTCACCACTTTTCAGCACAAATCCCAGCTTTTTCAGCTGTTTTCAGCAAAAAAAACTCTTTTCAGCAGAATTTTCACCTCTTTTCAGCCCAAATTCTGCTTATTCACCTCTTCTGCAAAATTTTCAGCCTTTTCACCTCTTATTAGCACAAGACTCAGCTGTTTTCAGGAAAAACTGTTTTGAGCAGAAATTCTGCTGATTCATCTCTTTTCAGCGCAACTTTCTGCTTCTTTGCCTCTTTTCAGCAGAAATTCTGCTGATTCACCTCTTTTCTGCAAAATTTTCAGCCTTTTCTCCTCTTATCAGCACAATTGTCAGCAGCTTCTGCTCATTTCAGCAGAGTTGTCCGTCTCTCCACCTCTTCTTGGTCAGAGTGAGTTTAGCTCAGTGAGATGAGTAGCTGCCTTGAGACCAGGAGGGCCAGGTTCGAATCCTGCTCAGTGGGGCATTTTTTTTTTCACCACCATACAACTTTTTGCAACTTTTCATCGTTTTTAGCTTTTCATAGTATCATAGTATTTCCACAAAATATTTGTATTTCTGCTACGTTATATTATTACTGCTCATAGTATTCTGCCAAATTTTGGTATTTGCTCCAAAGCACAGTATTTCTGCCAAATCACAATATAACTGCAAAATAAAGGTTTTTGAGACAAATCATAGCGTTTGTGCTAAATCCTAGTAATTCTGCTCATAGAATTTCTGCTATGCTGAGGTGCTTTCTGCTAGATTATAGTTTTTCTGCTAAATCAAAGTATTTCATGTAAATCATACCAAGTCCCAGTGTTTCTGCCAAATCATAAATCATAAATAATGTGGCGTGTTGGGGGAACAGCTAGTCCTCTCCCATCATGCTTGGGACATGTGCTGCTGTTTAGATGTTCTTGTTTCATTGTTTATGGTTACGTTACTTTTAACTGTTGTCTTGAATGTTGTGTTTATACTATGGTACAAAGTCACTGACAGTTATTGTTTTATAGGAAGGAAGAATGCAGTACCATAAGTGAGTTCTGTTATGCTGTTATTGACCCTTGAAGCACATTGTAGAACAAGCAAGTGTTTAATAAAAAGCTTCTCCTACCAGCTTGGGGTGGAATTACAAGCTCAATCTTTCCCTGTGTGCTTATTTGCAAGACTTGTATGTGCCATAATAATTTTAATAAAGCAAAGTTAAGATGAGAAGCTTGTTCCAATTAATCTTCAGACAGTGCTGCCAGTCACGGTTGGAGCAGTTTTTACTGTCATCTTCAGGGTTCGTACGGGTGCTTGAAATCCTTGAAAATGCTTGAATTTTAATGTTGTCTTTTCAAGGTTGGGAAAATGCTTGAATTTCAGATGTGGTGCTTGAAAGTGCTTGAAAATGTAACTGTATTTCATTCACCACAAATAACTATCTGATTAAATAGTTTTCTTATCAGATAGAGAAATAAAAATGAGTCGCAAAATGTAAAAGCAAAATTTCCCTGCCTGGGCTTCCTTGCGTCTGTTTCAACGTGTGTCCCCGCCCTCCCTCGGCCAGTCGGGATGAGTGCGCTAACATACCTGTAGGTTGCTGTTTAAATGAGTGTATGATGGAAAACGACAGTGGCGGAGTTTGCGCTCTCCAGTCGCATGATAGGTGAGTGCTAGTAAATAATTTTCCAGTAAGTGTACGTTACGCATGCAATTTTTTAAAATTATGATTATTATTTTGCTAGCTATCAAACTCGCTGGAGAAATGATTGAAATGCACTGAGTGTGATGCAGTATGGCAGCGCTATTACGGAATATGCTGTGAACTTAGCTAACATTACTTAGCAGTGATATGAGTTAATTTACTCAAGTGAAAGCTTTAAACATTAGCCCGATACATAATTAGCCAACTTAAGGCTTTCTGATTAACCCTCTGGGGTCGACCCAGAGTCTCCATTTCAACTTGGGTCGAACGTGCGGACTTCAAGCTATATACCAGTGTTTAAACTGTGTTGATAGGCCACGTAAAACCGGTGTTTTTTGTTTTTAATAAAACAGTGGCGTTTACTCCGGGAAGAAACGGTAAAAACGGCGTTTTCTATGGAGAGCGCTAGCAAAGACGCTTTGCTTGTGAGTGAAAAAGAAAAAGAAAAAACACTCCTTCCCTATTGGTGGAAAAATGTACCATGTCGACCAATCAAAAAATGATATGGCAACATGTGCAATTTGGTCGTTTGGGAAGAGGGGGAAGTTTTAGGAGTGACCGGCGAAAGAGAGAGAGAGCGAGTGAGCGAAAGACAGAGAGAGAGTTTTGATACGTGAGAGATTTGTGACGTTTGCCGTGTTTGGAGTCTCAAGTTAGTGTGTTGTCTTGTGTAGTTAGTGTGTAGTTTTTGTTTTGTGTGTCAGTTCTACTAGTGAATGTCACAGTTGCTGCAAAAAAGCCACCAAAGGCAGATTGCAGTGTAAACGCTGAGTGACACACCTGCCGTCAAACCTGCAGGTTTATCCCTGTGCTGTTCTCATCTGTGTTATAGTGGACACAAACTATTTTTGGAGTTGCATAAATAATTTGTGTGCCTTATTTGATGCAGCACACCTGATTGTTCTGTAAATAGTTTTGAATGGTTATATAAAAAACTTCTGAGCCTTGGCTGCATTTTTAGGTAAATAGTACTATATAACTTTGTTGTTTGCAAAACTTGTTCATATTTTTTAAAAATGTCCAATTTCTATTTGCATTTCAAGTTATGAAAATGATTCCTTAAACATGCTTGTGGTTTTTACAGTCAAAAATATCACTTTCTACTTGTATTTTAAATTTTGTCTGAATTTAGATAAATTGTGCTGACACATTATGTCAAAATGAGATAATAACAGATTGGCAAGATAAACAGTTTTTAATGGTGAAATATAGAGGCCAAATCAAAAGTAGGTAAAACGGCCAATTATATCCTGGACCCCAGAGGGTTAACGGCTAAAAGCAAAGTTGTTACCAAGTACTGTTTATATTTGTGTGTATTGCTGCAGCTTTTTTGCGTATTAATTTGGTGCCTTTGGGTGAAATAATGGTAATATGAGGGATCCATATGGTCACAAAGAATAGCCACTTGTTTCTGTGCTACCAAAGTTCCCCGGCTTTCATTCAAAATGTGTTTATCGCCACCTACACATTAAACTACTTAAACAGTCAGTGCTGTTCTCCATGCCTGCCTGACTTGATGTTATTAGCACAAACACTTTAAAGGTGATCATTTAGGACTTCAGGAATAATACAGACAGCAATGTAGTTAGCAATAAAACAGTTTTGTTGGGAAATAACTTAAAAAACAAACAAACATCTGTCTCCTATTTTTTTGTCACACAGGAAAGAAGCATCAATATCTAGACTTATTTCTTTATTTTTCGTTTTTCTTTTTCAACAGGAGAAGAATATCTCTACAAGTTGATTTGTTCACATTTGCACATCTTAATTTTTAAGTGAAATGTGCATTTTGAGTTTATACACTAAGTATATAAGGTGACCGTTCCTTTTGCAGTATTTTTGTGTGGTGCGTTTTTCTATGTCCTAACAAAAGGGGAGCTAAGGTGTTTTTTCACATGGTCTTACTGAGGTGATGCAAATTGAAACATGCATTCTCTTTTTTTTTCTTTTTTTTTGGCGGGGCAGTGCGGCGGGGGGGTACTGGAAAAGCTTAAAAACGGATCTTGAAAGTGCTTAAAAAGTGCTTGAATTTGACCCTGAAAAAGCGTACGAACCCTGCATCTTACCGTTGAGCCATAAATTACGTTGTTTTCAAACTCTTAAAATGAAGCCGTTTCTTCTCTCGTCATATCTCCGCGACGGAGGTACAAAGAGCTATGAAAATCGCAGTCAAAGTTCAGCAAAGTCTGCTGATTTACCCAGTACAAGATTCTGCTTCTATCCCACCTAGTTTTTGAGTTACATGACGTTTTGTAACTCCGAAAAATCGGCGTTTTACGCCTTCACCGCGATCTAATTCTGACTGCTCAGTCTCTGTGTTTTAGGCACCCGCCCCCTTTGTGACCAGACCTCATTTGGCTCAGAGGGTTGAGAACTACTGTGAGACCCGGTGGCAGAGGTTCGGTCCTACCTGTGACAGTTGCTACACATCATCCCACTTGCATGCACTCTGCTTTCTTGACACTCTTCAGTGTACCCTTACACATAAGCCATCTCCATCAAACGCGTCTACACCTCTTTTTAGCAGATAATTCTGCTTTTTCGCTTATTTTCAGCAACTGCTGATGCTGATAGCCCTCCTAGTTTTGAGTTACACGACGTTTTGTAACTCCAAAAACGGCGCTTTTCGCCTCTCACCGCGATCTATTTCTGATTGCTGATCTCTTTGTTTTTCAGCCGCTGCCTCTTGCCAGGTGGCGCAATCAGTAATGACACGGCTCTGCAGCTCAAAGGTCGTGGGTTCAATCCCACCTTGGTCAACATTTTTTTTTCACTACAAATTTATACACTATCACAGACCTGTAATTTATATTGCTATTTTTTTTCACTACAAATGAGTAGTGCAAAAACATACTATGTCTGCAACATCACAGTATATCTGTTATGTTATAGTATTACTACTAAATCACATTATTTCTGCCAATTCAAGGAGGCTGACTGTTACTAAGTGCATCAGTGTACTAGGTCATCTCTTGTGTTGGAGTGCCCTCTTGTGGCGCCTTTTGGGTAGTGCCTTGGTAAACGTGAACACTGCAAAGAAGTGGTATCAGACTGGTTTGTAGTGGAGGAATTTGTTGCCAGTTTCTTTCATCTTTAATCCGTATTCATGTTGTAATGTAGTAGTACCACAATATGGCAGAAACACTATGTTTTGGCACAAATACTTGATTTGGTATACTTTAGCTTCTTCACCCCTTTTCAGCAAAATTTTCATTTTTTTCACCCTTTCAGCACAAATTCCACCTTTTTTGGCTGTTTTCAGAAAAAAAACTCTTTTCAGCAGAAACTCTGCTGATTCATCTCTTTTCAGCGCAAGTTTCTGCTTCTTTGCCTCTTTCTGCAGAAATTCTGCTGATCCACTCTTTTCTGCAAACTTTCAGCCTTTTCACCTGTTATCGCACAATTCTCAGCAGCTTCTGCTCATTTCAGCAGAATTGTCCGTCTCTCCACAACAACTTTTTGCAACTTTTCATCTTTTTCAGCTTTTCAGCAGACAGCTTCAGCGTCAAGGCATCCACACAGCATTTTCGCAGGAAATGCAATTTTTCTAGTTTTTCTAGTTGTGTGGATGCCCTAAAAGGGCTTCCACACTATGAGATCCTGTTCTCTTTCTTCTTTATATTATTCTTCAAGTTGCTTCCGTACGTTTTTTGCCGTTTAACTACTGCCTCAGTTTTCAGCCGATTTTCTCGTTCAAACTCTATACTGTTCTGCTCTTTCTGCTAATGTTGCTATGACTTTTGGTGTTTTACTGTTATACTTTTTAAAATATTACACTTTTTCCTTTAATTTGTCCCATTGAAATGAATGGAAATCTTCAGAAATTCTGCTAAACTTGCTTGTTTTTGAAACTTAACTACTTTGTCATACTTTCACCTAGAAACTCCATTCAAACTTTAAAATGTTCTCAGACTATTGGGCTATTGCTGTGTGATTCAGCTTTTTCAGATCTTCTACCGTTTTAATTTTATACCTCTTTAAGTTTCAGTTGCAAAATTGGGATTTTTCAGAAATACATGCGTTGTTATGGTTGCTATGCAATTAACTCAGAGTGTGCGCTCGTCCTTTCTGAATTTTCTCTTCATGTCTGAACGACTTCTTGCTACTCGCTCAATTCCACTCAACCCCACAAATTATACATCAAAACGTAGGTATTTTTGCTGGCTTTCAGAAAATGTCACCATCATTGTTGTGGGACTTATAGATTTTTGCAAATCTCCTCAGAGTAACATAAAGTATCAAACTCTCCATAGAACTCAATGGAGAGTTTCTTCAAAATCAGCGCTGGAATTCTCTAATGAGAGGCATTTTCAAATCGTCATATCTCCTTAACGAAACAAAGTTGAGACATGAGGCTTGTGCCCATATATCTTCAGACATCCCTGATGCTCACATTCAAGAATTTTTTTCCCACCTATTACCGTTTTGAGATGAGTTACACTTGTTTGAGGGTAGGAAATTCGTGCCTTGCTCAGATCTCTTCAGATTTCAAACTCTGGAAATGAGGCACTTTTTTCTCTCGTCATATCTTTTTGATGGATTTCAACAGAGACCTGAAATTTCCATGACTGTTCACCAAAGCCTGCTGTTTCTTACGGTGAAAGAATGATTTTGATGCTCCATATAGATTTAGAGTACAAAACGTTGTTTGAGGGCAAGTCAGGCAGTTTTGCTTTGCCTCTACTCAGTTACAGTGTGTTACAAGTCATATCTTCAATAATTTATATTTTATCTCTGAATTATGAAGACCTGCAGATTCCCCATCTCTTCTGAACAAAACGGTGTCAGAATGACCGTTCTAGCTCCTACGGTTAGGAAATTATGGCCATTTGTTCGAGGGGAATCCTGAATGTGAGAATACACTGCAGAAAACTTATACCTCTCTCTGTGTCTGTGTGTGTAAGTGCTGATTACAGCAGGTGCAGCCAATTTAGCTGACCTAGATATACCAAGCACAGACTCTTAACAGCCACTGTACACTTTGCTCTCTGTGTATGTGTGTGTGAGTATCAATATTTCTCCCATGTTAAAGTATTACTCCTCCATAATAGTATTGTGCTAAATCAAAGTACTTCTACTACATGTTAGTACTTCTGCTCAATCATAGTATTTCTGCTAAATCGAAGTATTTTGACAAATCATGGTATTTGTGCCAATCATGGTTTTGGGGCAGAACCATAATATTTATTTAATGTTATGAGATTACTACTAAGTGGAGGAATGTCTGTTATGTTATAGTATATTGCTGAATATAGTATATCTGCCAAATCATAGTATTTATCCCAAATCATAGTGTTTATGCAAATTACAGTATTTCTGCCTAAAAGCAGAAATAGTACCTTTTAGCAGAAATTTCTGTCAAAAGATATTATTTATGTTAAAACATAGTATTTCTGCTAAGTCATAGTATTTCTGCCAAATCATAGTATTTGTACTTATTCATAGTACTTGTGCCAAATCATAGTATTGTACCCAATTATAGTATTTCTGCCATATCATCGTATTTGTGCCAAATCATGGTATTTTTTTGCCAATCATGGTTTTGGGGCAAATCATGTATTTGTGTCCAGTTAAAATTTCTGTTATATTATAGTGTTACTACTAAGTCGTAGAATTTCTGTTATGTTATAGTATATCTGCTGATTATAGTATATGTGCCAAATCATAGTATTTATAGCAAATCATAGTATTACTGCCCAAACATAGTATTTCTGCCAAATTGTAGTATTTGTGCAAAAACATAGAATTTCTGCAAATCATAGTATATCTGTTATGTTATAGTATTACTACTAAGGCATAGTATTCCTATCAAATCATAGTATTCCAAATCATAGTATTACTGCAATTCATAGTATTTGAGCGAAATCGTAGTATTTGTGCAAAAACATACTATGTCTGCAAATCACATTATATCTGCTATGTATAGTATTACTACTAAGGCATAGTATTTCTACCAAATCATAGTATTCCTTCAAATCATAGTATCACTGCAATTTCATAGTATTTGAGCGAAACTGTAGTATTTGTACTAAATCATGGTACTTGTGCCAAATCATAGTATTTTTGCAAATCATATTATTTGACCAAAACATTGTATTTGTACGAAGTCATAGTATTTCTTCTAAATCATGGTATTTCACCAAATCTCAGTAGTTGTGCTAAAACCCAGTATTATTGCCAAATCGTAGTATTTGTACTGAAACATAGTATTTGTGCCAATAAGAGTATTTGTACTAAATCATAGTACTTGTGCCAAATCATAGTATTTCTGCCATATTGTGCTAGTTGTGCAACAACATAGACTGTTGCAAAATCATAGTATATCTG
>NW_020328358.1:0-43479 GCF_001858045.2 Oreochromis niloticus
CTTTTTAAAATATTACACTTTTTCCTTTAATTTGTCCATTGAAATGAATGGAATCTTCAGAAATTCTGCTAAAACTTGCTTGTTTTTGAAACTAACTACTTTGTCATACTTTCACCTAGAAACTCCATTCAAACTTAAAATGTTCTCAGACTATTGGGCTATTGCTGTGTGATTCAGCTTTTTCAGATCTTCTACTGTTTTAATTTTATACCTCTTTAAGTTTCAGTTGCAAAATTGGGATTTTCAGAAAATACATGCGTGCTATGTTGCTATGCAATTATATTAGATGTTGCACTTTCTGAATTTTCTCTTCATGTCTGAACGACTTCTTGCTACTCGCTCAATTTCCCCGAATCACAAATTATACATCAAAACGTAGGTATTTTGCTGGCTTTCAGAAAATGTCACCATCATTGTTGTGGGACTTATAGATTTTTTGCAAATCTCCTCAGAGTAACATAAAGTCTCAAAACTCTCCATAGAAACTCAATGGAGAGTTTCTTCAAAATCAGCGCTGGAATTCTCTAATGAGAGGCATTTCTAGTCATATCTCCTTAACGAAACAAAGTTGAGACATGAGGCTTGTGCCCATATATCTTCAGACATCCCTGATGCTCACAATTCAAGAATTTTTCCCACCTATTACCGTTTGAGATGAGTTACACTTGTTTGAGGGTAGGAAATTCGTGCCTTGCTCAGATCTCTTCAGATTTCAAACTCTGGAAATGAGGCACTTTTTTCTCTCGTCATATCTTTTTGATGGATTTCAACAGAGACCTGAAAATTTCCATGACTGTTCACCAAAGCCTGCTGTTTCTTACGGTGAAAGAATGATTTTGATGCTCCATATAGATTTAGAGTTACAACGTTGTTTGAGGGCAAGTCAAGGCAGTTTTGCTTTGCCTCTACTCAGTTACAGTGTGTTACAAGTCATATATCTTCAATAATTATATTTTATCTCTGAATTATGAAGACCTGCAGATTCCCCCATCTCTCTGAACAAAACGGTGTCAGAATGACCGTTCTAGCTCCTACGGTTAGGAAATTATGGCATTTGTTCGAGGGAAA
Source organism: Oreochromis niloticus (assembly GCF_001858045.2). Lineage (NCBI taxonomy): Eukaryota > Metazoa > Chordata > Actinopteri > Cichliformes > Cichlidae > Oreochromis > Oreochromis niloticus. Next base: position 1,069 of record NW_020328358.1, read on the forward strand.
CCTTAATGTGAGAAATACACTGAAGAAAACCCATAGCTCTCTCTGTGTCTGTGTGTGTAAGTGCTGATTACAGCAGGTGCAGCCAATTAAGCTGACCTAGATATACCAAGCCCAGACTCTCAACAGCCCCTGTACACTTTGCTCTCTGTGTATGCGTGTGTGAGTATCATATTTCTCCCATGTTAAAGTATTACTCCTCCATAATAGTATTTGTGCTAAATCAAAGTACTTCTACTACATCTTAGTACTTCTGCTCAATCATAGTATTTCTGCTAAATCATAGTATTTTTGAAAAATCATGGTGTTTGTGCCAAATCATGGTTTTGGGGCAAAACCATAATATTTATTTTATGTTATAGTATTACTACTAAGTGGAGGAATGTGTGTTATGTTATAGATATTTGCTGAATATAGTATATCTGCCAATCATAGTATTTATCCCAAATCATAGTATTTGTGCAAAATTACAGTATTTCTGCTAAAAAGCAGAAATAGTACCTTTTAGCAGAAATTAGTGTCAAAGATATTATTTATGTTAAAACATAGTATTTCTGCTAAATCATAGTATTTCTGCCAAATCATAGTATTTGTACTTATTCATAGTACTTGTGCCAAATCATAGTATTTGTACCCAATCATAGTATTTCTGCAATATGATCGTATTTGTGCCAAATCATGGTATCTTTTTGCCAAATCATGGTATTTGTGCCAAATCATGTTATTTGTGCCCAGTTAAAATTTCTGTTATATTATAGTGTTACTACTAAGTCGTAGAATTTCTGTTATGTTATAGTATATCTGCTGATTATAGTATATGTGCCAAATAATAGTATTTATAGCAAATCATAGTATTACTGCCCAAACATACTACAATTTGGCAGAAATACTATTTGTGCAAAACATAGAATTTCGGCAAAATCATAGTATATCTGTTATGTTATAGTATTACTACTAAGGCATAGTATTCCTACCAAATCATAGTATTCCAAATAAATAGTATTACTGCAATTCCATAGTATTTGAGCGAAATCGTAGTATTTGTGCAAAAACATACTATGTCTGCAAAATCACATTATATCTGCTATGTTATAGTATTACTACTAAGGCATAGTATTTCTACCAAATCATAGTATTCCTTCAAAATCATAGTATCACTGCAATTTCATAGTATTTGAGCGAAACTGTAGTATTTGTACTAAATCATGGTACTTGTGCCAAATCATAGTATTTTTTGCAAATCATATTATTTGAACCAAAACATTGTATTTGTACGAAGTCATAGTATTTCTTCTAAATCATAGTATTTCACCCAAATCTCAGTAGTTGTGCTAAAACCCAGTATTATTGCCAAATCGTAGTATTTGTACTGAAACATAGTATTTGTGCCAATAAGAGTATTTGTACTAAATCATAGTACTTGTGCCAAATTATAGTATTTGTGCTAAAGATAGTATTTCTGCACATTATAGTATTTGTGTAAAACCAGAATGTCTGCAAAATCATCATATATCTGTTATGTTAAAGTATTACTACTAAGGCATAGTATTTCTGCAAAATCATAGTATTTTTGGAGAAACATAGTATTTCTGGTAAATCATAGCATTTCTACCAAATAATAGTATTTCTGCCAAATCATAGTATTTGTTTCAAATCATAGCATTCCAACCAAATCATAGTATTTGTGCCAAAACATTGTATTTGCACAAAGTCATAATATTTCTTCTAAATCATAGTATTTCAATCAAATCTCAGTAGTTGTGCTAAAACGCAGTATTATTGCCAAATCATAGTATTTGTACCCAACCATATCAGTTCAACTTATTTAACTCTTCTCAAGACCCCAACACCTCTTCTTCATCCCGTTTCAGCAGAATTGTGAGTTTTTTCATCCCTTTTCAGCACAAATACCAGCTTTTTCGGTTGTTTTTAGCAGAAATCTCTTTTTTAGCGGAAATTCTACTGATTCACCTGTTTTCAGTGCAACGTTCTACAACTTTCCCTCTTTTCAGTAGAAATTCTGCTGATTCACCTATTTTAAGCACAATTTTCAGCCTTTCATCTGTTATCAGTACAAATCTCAGTATCTTCTGCTCATTTCAGAAGAAACTTTTTCACCTCTTCAGTACAAATTTGAACCTTCTTACCCCTTTTAAGCAGAATCTTTGCATTTTCAACTCTTTTCAGCAAAAGATTCTGCTTCTTCACCTGTTTTCAGCAGAATTTTTCAGTTTCTTTACTGCCATACAATTTTTTGCAGCTTTTCATCTTTTTCAGTCATTTTCAGCAGACAGCTTCAGCGTTATGGCATCCACACAGCATTTTCGCAGGAAATGCAAATTGTGTGGATGCCCTCAAAGGGCTTCCACACTATTGAGTTCCTGTTTCTCTTTATTCTTTATCTTTATACTTTATTCTTCTAGTTGCTCCGTATTTCGCCGTTTAACTACTGCTTCAGTTTTCAGCCGATTTTCACCGTTCAAACTCTAAACTGTTCTGCTCTTTCTGCTAACGACTGCTATGACTTTTGGTGTTTATTACTGTTATACTTTGTAAAATATTAAGCTTTTTTCCTTTAATTTGTCCCATTGAAATGAATGGAAAACTTCCACAATTCTGCTAAAACTTGCTTGTCTTTGAAACTTAACTACTTTGTCATACTTTCACCTAGAAACTCCATTCAAACTTTAAAATGTTCTCAGATTATTGGGCTATTCCTGTCTGATTCAGCTTTTTCAGATCTTCTACCATTTTAATCTTATCTCTTTAAGTTTTCAGTTGCAAAATTGTGATTTTTCAGAAAATACATGCGTTGCTATGGTTGCTATGCAATTAAGTCAGAGTGAGTGCTGGTCCGTTCTGAATTTTCTCTTCATGTCTAAACAACTTCTTGCTACTCGCTCAATTTCCACTCAACCCCCACAAATTATACATCAAAACGTAGGTATTTTTCCTGGCTTTCAGACAATGTCTGAATGTTTTATTGTGAGATTTACCGTTTTTTTCGCAATTTGCCTCGGAGTGACACAAGGTCTCAATACTCCCCATTCAAAGTCTATGGGGAGGTTTTGAAATTCAGAGCTGAAATTCTGAAACGGGAGGCATTTTCAAATCGCCAAATCTCTTTAACAAAGCAAAGTTAGGACATGAGGCTTGTGCCATATATCTTCAGACACTGCTGACACTCACAGTGGAAGCAGTTTTTACAATTATCTTACCGTTGAGCAATGAATTACGTTTGTTTGAGCGGTGGAACTCTGTCCTTCTCTCAGTCTTCAAACTCTGGAAATGAAGCCGTTTCTTCTCTCGTCATATCTCCGCGACGGAGGTAGAACGAGCTATGAAAATCGCAGTCAAAATACACCAAAGTCCGCTGATTCACCCAGTACAAGAATTATGCTGCTAGCCCTCCTAGTTTTTGAGTTACACGACGTTTTGTAACTCCAAAAAACGGCGTTTTTCGCCTCTCACCGCGATCTATTTTCTGACTGCCCAAGTATCTGTCTTTCAGACCGCCGCCCCCTTTCCAGGTGGCGCAATCAGTAATGACACGGCTCTGCAGCTCAAAGGTCGTGGGTTCAATCCCACCTTGGGCCACGTTTTTTTTTTTCACTACAAATTTATACACTATCACAGACCTGTAATTTATATTGCTAATTTATTACAATTCTGCAAAGTTTTATGATTTTAGCAGCTTTTCTAATATGGACCCCAGATTCTTAACGCTCCATGGCAGAAACAAATACACAGCCTGATGAAGCAGACAGAGGCAGTACCTCTGATTGGTGAATTTGAGCAGAACCAGGTTGTTCTTTCATTTCATTTCTTTATTTATTTCACACATGGTTCAACAGTGTTTCTTTTTCTACATACAGAACCTTCTGCCTCTTTTCAGCAGAAATTCTGCTCATTCACCTCATCTCTTGTGTTGGAGTGCCCTCTTGTGGCGCCTTTTGGGTAGTGCCTTAGTAAACGTGAACACTGCAGAGAAGTGGTATCAGACTGGTTTGTAGTGGAGGAATTTGTTGCCAGTTTCTTTCATCTTTAATCCGTATTCATGTTGTAATGTAGTAGTACCACAATATGGCAGAAACACTATGTTTTGGCACAAATACTTTGATTTAGTATACTTTAGCTTCTTCAGCTTCTTCACCCCTTTTCAGCAAAATTTTCATTTTTTCCACCCCTTTTGAGCACAAATTCCAGCTTTTTTGGCTGTATTCAGAAAAAAGACAACTCTTTTGAGCAGAAACTCTGCTGATTCATCTCTTTTCAGCGCAAGTTTCTGCTTCTTTGCCTCTTTTCTGCAGAAATTCTGCTGATTCACCTCTTTTCTGCAAAATTTTCAGCCTTTTCACCTCTTATCAGCACAATTGTCAGCAGCTTCTGCTCATTTCAGCAGAATTGTCCGTCTCTCCACCTCTTCTTTGTAAGAATGACTTTGGCTCAGGGAAATGAATAGCCGCCTTTGAGCAGAAATTCTGCTGATTCATCTCTTTCAGCGCAACTTATTGCTTCTTTACCTCTTTTCTGCAGAAATTCTGCTGATTCACCTCTTTTCTGCAAAATTTTCAGCCTTTTCACTTCTTCTCAGCACAATTCTCAGCAGCTTCTGCTCATTTAGCAAAATTGTCAGATTCTCCATCTCTTGTTTTTGAGAGAAATACTTTGGTTCAGTGAGATGAGCAGCTGCCTTGAGAGAAGAAGGGCCAGGTTCAAATCCCGGTCATGGCAAAACCTGTTTTCAGTTTTCTCTTTTGTTCTTTTGTTCTGCCTCTTTTCTGCAGAAATTCTGCTGATTTACGTCTTTTCTGCAAAATTTTCAGCCTTTTCACCTCTTCTCAGCACAATTCTCAGCAGCTTCTGCTCATTTTAGCAGAATTGTCGGTCTCTCCTCCTCTTTTTTGAGAGAATGAGTTTAGCTCAGTGAGATGAGTATCTGCCTTAAGCCCAAGAGGTCCAGGTTCGAATCCTGCTCAGGGTGACATTCTTTTTTCACCACCATACAACTTTTTGCAACTTTTCATCGTTTTCAGCTTTTCAGCAGACAGCTTCAGCGTTAAGGCATCCACACAGCATTTTCGCAGGAAATGCAAATTTTTCTAGTTATTCTTGGGGTTTCCGTACACTTTTTGCCGCTTAACTACTGCCTCAGTTTTCAGCCGATTTTCTCAGTTCAAACTTTAAAAAATTCTGCTCTTTCTGCTAATGTGTGCTATGACTTTTGGTGCTCATAACTTCTATACTTTTTGAGATATTGAATTTTTTTTGCAATATTTTTTGCCCATTTTTGCACATTATCAGTGGCCTCACTAGTTTTCCTTGCCCGGTTGAGCCGTGTTTTAGCTCAGTGAGATGAGCAGCCGTTCTCAGACTGGGAGGCCCGGGTTCAAATCCCGCTTATGGCAACATTTCTTTCAGTTAACAGTTAAACTTTTTTAACTGTTTTCAACACAAATTTCAGCTTTTCCACCCCTTTTCAGCAAAATTTTCAGTTTTTTCACCACTTTTCAGCACAAATCCCAGCTTTTTCAGCTGTTTTCAGCAAAAAAAACTCTTTTCAGCAGAATTTTCACCTCTTTTCAGCCCAAATTCTGCTTATTCACCTCTTCTGCAAAATTTTCAGCCTTTTCACCTCTTATTAGCACAAGACTCAGCTGTTTTCAGGAAAAACTGTTTTGAGCAGAAATTCTGCTGATTCATCTCTTTTCAGCGCAACTTTCTGCTTCTTTGCCTCTTTTCAGCAGAAATTCTGCTGATTCACCTCTTTTCTGCAAAATTTCAGCCTTTTCTCCTCTTATCAGCACAATTGTCAGCAGCTTCTGCTCATTTCAGCAGAGTTGTCCGTCTCTCCACCTCTTCTTGGTCAGAGTGAGTTTAGCTCAGTGAGATGAGTAGCTGCCTTGAGACCAGGAGGGCCAGGTTCGAATCCTGCTCAGTGGGGCATTTTTTTTTTTCACCACCATACAACTTTTTGCAACTTTTCATCGTTTTTAGCTTTTCATAGTATCATAGTATTTCCACAAAATATTTGTATTTCTGCTACGTTATATTATTACTGCTCATAGTATTTCTGCCAAATTTTGGTATTTGCTCCAAAGCACAGTATTTCTGCCAAATCACAATATAACTGCAAAATAAAGGTTTTTGAGACAAATCATAGCGTTTGTGCTAAATCCTAGTAATTCTGCTCATAGAATTTCTGCTATGCTGAGGTGCTTTCTGCTAGATTATAGTTTTTCTGCTAAATCAAAGTATTTCATGTAAATCATACCAAGTCCCAGTGTTTCTGCCAAATCATAAATCATAAATAATGTGGCGTGTTGGGGGAACAGCTAGTCCTCTCCCATCATGCCTTGGGACATGTGCTGCTGTTTAGATGTTCTTGTTTCATTGTTTATGGTTACGTTACTTTTAACTGTTGTCTTGAATGTTGTGTTTATACTATGGTACAAAGTCACTGACAGTTATTGTTTTATAGGAAGGAAGAATGCAGTACCATAAGTGAGTTCTGTTATGCTGTTATTGACCCTTGAAGCACATTGTAGAACAAGCAAGTGTTTAATAAAAAGCTTCTCCTACCAGCTTGGGGTGGAATTACAAGCTCAATCTTTCCCTGTGTGCTTATTTGCAAGACTTGTATGTGCCATAATAATTTTAATAAAGCAAAGTTAAGATGAGAAGCTTGTTCCAATTAATCTTCAGACAGTGCTGCCAGTCACGGTTGGAGCAGTTTTTACTGTCATCTTCAGGGTTCGTACGGGTGCTTGAAATCCTTGAAAATGCTTGAATTTTAATGTTGTCTTTTCAAGGTTGGGAAAATGCTTGAATTTCAGATGTGGTGCTTGAAAGTGCTTGAAAATGTAACTGTATTTCATTCACCACAAATAACTATCTGATTAAATAGTTTTCTTATCAGATAGAGAAATAAAAATGAGTCGCAAAATGTAAAAGCAAAATTTCCCTGCCTGGGCTTCCTTGCGTCTGTTTCAACGTGTGTCCCCGCCCCTCCCTCGGCCAGTCGGGGATGAGTGCGCTAACATACCTGTAGGTTGCTGTTTAAATGAGTGTATGATGGAAAACGACAGTGGCGGAGTTTGCGCTCTCCAGTCGCATGATAGGTGAGTGCTAGTAAATAATTTTCCAGTAAGTGTACGTTACGCATGCAATTTTTTAAAATTATGATTATTATTTTGCTAGCTATCAAACTCGCTGGAGAAATGATTGAAATGCACTGAGTGTGATGCAGTATGGCAGCGCTATTACGGAATATGCTGTGAACTTAGCTAACATTACTTAGCAGTGATATGAGTTAATTTACTCAAGTGAAAGCTTTAAACATTAGCCCGATACATAATTAGCCAACTTAAGGCTTTCTGATTAACCCTCTGGGGTCGACCCAGAGTCTCCATTTCAACTTGGGTCGAACGTGCGGACTTCAAGCTATATACCAGTGTTTAAACTGTGTTGATAGGCCACGTAAAACCGGTGTTTTTTGTTTTTAATAAAACAGTGGCGTTTACTCCGGGAAGAAACGGTAAAAAACGGCGTTTTCTATGGAGAGCGCTAGCAAAGACGCTTTGCTTGTGAGTGAAAAAAGAAAAAGAAAAAACACTCCTTCCCTATTGGTGGAAAAATGTACCATGTCGACCAATCAAAAAATGATATGGCAACATGTGCAATTTGGTCGTTTGGGAAGAGGGGGAAGTTTTAGGAGTGACCGGCGAAAGAGAGAGAGAGCGAGTGAGCGAAAGACAGAGAGAGAGTTTTGATACGTGAGAGATTTGTGACGTTTGCCGTGTTTGGAGTCTCAAGTTAGTGTGTTGTCTTGTGTAGTTAGTGTGTAGTTTTTGTTTTGTGTGTCAGTTCTACTAGTGAATGTCACAGTTGCTGCAAAAAAGCCACCAAAGGCAGATTGCAGTGTAAACGCTGAGTGACACACCTGCCGTCAAACCTGCAGGTTTATCCCTGTGCTGTTCTCATCTGTGTTATAGTGGACACAAACTATTTTTTGGAGTTGCATAAATAATTTGTGTGCCTTATTTGATGCAGCACACCTGATTGTTCTGTAAATAGTTTTGAATGGTTATATAAAAAACTTCTGAGCCTTGGCTGCATTTTTAGGTAAATAGTACTATATAACTTTGTTGTTTGCAAAACTTGTTCATATTTTTTAAAAATGTCCAATTTCTATTTGCATTTCAAGTTATGAAAATGATTCCTTAAACATGCTTGTGGTTTTTACAGTCAAAAATATCACTTTCTACTTGTATTTTAAATTTTGTCTGAATTTAGATAAATTGTGCTGACACATTATGTCAAAATGAGATAATAACAGATTGGCAAGATAAACAGTTTTTAATGGTGAAATATAGAGGCCAAATCAAAAGTAGGTAAAAACGGCCAATTATATCCTGGACCCCAGAGGGTTAACGGCTAAAAGCAAAGTTGTTACCAAGTACTGTTTATATTTGTGTGTATTGCTGCAGCTTTTTTGCGTATTAATTTGGTGCCTTTGGGTGAAATAATGGTAATATGAGGGATCCATATGGTCACAAAGAATAGCCACTTGTTTCTGTGCTACCAAAGTTCCCCGGCTTTCATTCAAAATGTGTTTATCGCCACCTACACATTAAACTACTTAAACAGTCAGTGCTGTTCTCCATGCCTGCCTGACTTGATGTTATTAGCACAAACACTTTAAAGGTGATCATTTAGGACTTCAGGAATAATACAGACAGCAATGTAGTTAGCAATAAAACAGTTTTGTTGGGAAATAACTTAAAAAACAAACAAACATCTGTCTCCTATTTTTTTGTCACACAGGAAAGAAGCATCAATATCTAGACTTATTTCTTTATTTTTCGTTTTTCTTTTTTCAACAGGAGAAGAATATCTCTAACAAGTTGATTTGTTCACATTTGCACATCTTAATTTTTAAGTGAAATGTGCATTTTGAGTTTATACACTAAGTATATAAGGTGACCGTTCCTTTTGCAGTATTTTTGTGTGGTGCGTTTTTCTATGTCCTAACAAAAGGGGAGCTAAGGTGTTTTTTCACATGGTCTTACTGAGGTGATGCAAATTGAAACATGCATTCTCTTTTTTTTTTCTTTTTTTTGGCGGGGCAGTGCGGCGGGGGGGTACTGGAAAAGCTTAAAAACGGATCTTGAAAGTGCTTAAAAAGTGCTTGAATTTGACCCTGAAAAAAGCGTACGAACCCTGCATCTTACCGTTGAGCCATAAATTACGTTTGTTTTCAAACTCTTAAAATGAAGCCGTTTCTTCTCTCGTCATATCTCCGCGACGGAGGTACAAAGAGCTATGAAAATCGCAGTCAAAGTTCAGCAAAGTCTGCTGATTTACCCAGTACAAGAATTCTGCTTCTATCCCACCTAGTTTTTGAGTTACATGACGTTTTGTAACTCCGAAAAATCGGCGTTTTACGCCTCTCACCGCGATCTAATTCTGACTGCTCAAGTCTCTGTGTTTTAGGCACCCGCCCCCTTTGTGACCAGACCTCATTTGGCTCAGAGGGTTGAGAAGCTACTGTGAGACCCGGTGGCAGAGGTTCGAGTCCTACCTGTGACAGTTGCTACACATCATCCCCACTTGCATGCACTCTGCTTTCTTGACACTCTTCAGTGTACCCTTACACATAAAGCCATCTCCATCAAACGCGTCTACACCTCTTTTTTAGCAGATAATTCTGCTTTTTCGCTTATTTTCAGCAACTGCTGATGCTGATAGCCCTCCTAGTTTTTGAGTTACACGACGTTTTGTAACTCCAAAAAACGGCGCTTTTCGCCTCTCACCGCGATCTATTTCTGATTGCTGATCTCTTTGTTTTTCAGCCGCCTGCCCTCTTGCCAGGTGGCGCAATCAGTAATGACACGGCTCTGCAGCTCAAAGGTCGTGGGTTCAATCCCACCTTGGTCAACATTTTTTTTTCACTACAAATTTATACACTATCACAGACCTGTAATTTATATTGCTAATTTTTTTCACTACAAATGAGTAGTGCAAAAACATACTATGTCTGCAACATCACAGTATATCTGTTATGTTATAGTATTACTACTAAATCACATTATTTCTGCCAATTCAAGGAGGCTGACTGTTACTAAGTGCATCAGTGTACATAGGTCATCTCTTGTGTTGGAGTGCCCTCTTGTGGCGCCTTTTGGGTAGTGCCTTGGTAAACGTGAACACTGCAAAGAAGTGGTATCAGACTGGTTTGTAGTGGAGGAATTTGTTGCCAGTTTCTTTCATCTTTAATCCGTATTCATGTTGTAATGTAGTAGTACCACAATATGGCAGAAACACTATGTTTTGGCACAAATACTTTGATTTGGTATACTTTAGCTTCTTCACCCCTTTTCAGCAAAATTTTCATTTTTTTCACCCCTTTTCAGCACAAATTCCACCTTTTTTGGCTGTTTTCAGAAAAAAAACTCTTTTCAGCAGAAACTCTGCTGATTCATCTCTTTTCAGCGCAAGTTTCTGCTTCTTTGCCTCTTTTCTGCAGAAATTCTGCTGATCCACCTCTTTTCTGCAAAACTTTCAGCCTTTTCACCTGTTATCAGCACAATTCTCAGCAGCTTCTGCTCATTTCAGCAGAATTGTCCGTCTCTCCACAACAACTTTTTGCAACTTTTCATCTTTTTCAGCTTTTCAGCAGACAGCTTCAGCGTCAAGGCATCCACACAGCATTTTCGCAGGAAATGCAAATTTTTCTAGTTTTTCTAGTTGTGTGGATGCCCTAAAAGGGCTTCCACACTATTGAGATCCTGTTTCTCTTTCTTCTTTATTATTATTCTTCAAGTTGCTTCCGTACGTTTTTTGCCGTTTAACTACTGCCTCAGTTTTCAGCCGATTTTCTCCGTTCAAACTCTATACTGTTCTGCTCTTTCTGCTAATGTTTGCTATGACTTTTGGTGTTTATTACTGTTATACTTTTTAAAATATTACACTTTTTTCCTTTAATTTGTCCCATTGAAATGAATGGAAATCTTCAGAAATTCTGCTAAAACTTGCTTGTTTTTGAAACTTAACTACTTTGTCATACTTTCACCTAGAAACTCCATTCAAACTTTAAAATGTTCTCAGACTATTGGGCTATTGCTGTGTGATTCAGCTTTTTCAGATCTTCTACCGTTTTAATTTTATACCTCTTTAAGTTTTCAGTTGCAAAATTGGGATTTTTCAGAAAATACATGCGTTGTTATGGTTGCTATGCAATTAACTCAGAGTGTGCGCTCGTCCTTTCTGAATTTTCTCTTCATGTCTGAACGACTTCTTGCTACTCGCTCAATTTCCACTCAACCCCCACAAATTATACATCAAAACGTAGGTATTTTTGCTGGCTTTCAGAAAATGTCACCATCATTGTTGTGGGACTTATAGATTTTTTGCAAATCTCCTCAGAGTAACATAAAGTATCAAAACTCTCCATAGAAACTCAATGGAGAGTTTCTTCAAAATCAGCGCTGGAATTCTCTAATGAGAGGCATTTTCAAATCGTCATATCTCCTTAACGAAACAAAGTTGAGACATGAGGCTTGTGCCCATATATCTTCAGACATCCCTGATGCTCACAATTCAAGAATTTTTTTCCCACCTATTACCGTTTTGAGATGAGTTACACTTGTTTGAGGGTAGGAAATTCGTGCCTTGCTCAGATCTCTTCAGATTTCAAACTCTGGAAATGAGGCACTTTTTTCTCTCGTCATATCTTTTTGATGGATTTCAACAGAGACCTGAAAATTTCCATGACTGTTCACCAAAGCCTGCTGTTTCTTACGGTGAAAGAATGATTTTGATGCTCCATATAGATTTAGAGTTACAAAACGTTGTTTGAGGGCAAGTCAAGGCAGTTTTGCTTTGCCTCTACTCAGTTACAGTGTGTTACAAGTCATATATCTTCAATAATTTATATTTTATCTCTGAATTATGAAGACCTGCAGATTCCCCCATCTCTTCTGAACAAAACGGTGTCAGAATGACCGTTCTAGCTCCTACGGTTAGGAAATTATGGCCATTTGTTCGAGGGGAATCCTGAATGTGAGAAATACACTGCAGAAAACTTATACCTCTCTCTGTGTCTGTGTGTGTAAGTGCTGATTACAGCAGGTGCAGCCAATTTAGCTGACCTAGATATACCAAGCACAGACTCTTAACAGCCACTGTACACTTTGCTCTCTGTGTATGTGTGTGTGAGTATCAATATTTCTCCCATGTTAAAGTATTACTCCTCCATAATAGTATTTGTGCTAAATCAAAGTACTTCTACTACATGTTAGTACTTCTGCTCAATCATAGTATTTCTGCTAAATCGAAGTATTTTTGACAAATCATGGTATTTGTGCCAAATCATGGTTTTGGGGCAGAACCATAATATTTATTTAATGTTATGAGATTACTACTAAGTGGAGGAATGTCTGTTATGTTATAGTATATTTGCTGAATATAGTATATCTGCCAAATCATAGTATTTATCCCAAATCATAGTGTTTATGCAAAATTACAGTATTTCTGCTAAAAAGCAGAAATAGTACCTTTTAGCAGAAATTTCTGTCAAAAGATATTATTTATGTTAAAACATAGTATTTCTGCTAAGTCATAGTATTTCTGCCAAATCATAGTATTTGTACTTATTCATAGTACTTGTGCCAAATCATAGTATTTGTACCCAATTATAGTATTTCTGCCATATCATCGTATTTGTGCCAAATCATGGTATTTTTTTGCCAAATCATGGTTTTGGGGCAAATCATGTTATTTGTGTCCAGTTAAAATTTCTGTTATATTATAGTGTTACTACTAAGTCGTAGAATTTCTGTTATGTTATAGTATATCTGCTGATTATAGTATATGTGCCAAATCATAGTATTTATAGCAAATCATAGTATTACTGCCCAAACATAGTATTTCTGCCAAATTGTAGTATTTGTGCAAAAACATAGAATTTCTGCAAAATCATAGTATATCTGTTATGTTATAGTATTACTACTAAGGCATAGTATTCCTATCAAATCATAGTATTCCAAATCATAGTATTACTGCAATTCCATAGTATTTGAGCGAAATCGTAGTATTTGTGCAAAAACATACTATGTCTGCAAAATCACATTATATCTGCTATGTTATAGTATTACTACTAAGGCATAGTATTTCTACCAAATCATAGTATTCCTTCAAAATCATAGTATCACTGCAATTTCATAGTATTTGAGCGAAACTGTAGTATTTGTACTAAATCATGGTACTTGTGCCAAATCATAGTATTTTTTGCAAATCATATTATTTGAACCAAAACATTGTATTTGTACGAAGTCATAGTATTTCTTCTAAATCATGGTATTTCACCCAAATCTCAGTAGTTGTGCTAAAACCCAGTATTATTGCCAAATCGTAGTATTTGTACTGAAACATAGTATTTGTGCCAATAAGAGTATTTGTACTAAATCATAGTACTTGTGCCAAATCATAGTATTTCTGCCATATTGTGCTAGTTGTGCAACAACATAGACTGTCTGCAAAATCATAGTATATCTGTTATGTTATAGTATTACTACTAAGTCACAGTATTTCTGCCAATTCGTAGTATTTGTACTAAATCATACTACTCGTGCCAAATCATAGTATTGAAATCAAAATATAGTATTTGTACCAAAGCATTGTATTTGTACGAAGTACAGTATTTCTGCCAAATCATAGAATCACTGCAATTTCATAGTATTTTGAGGAATCCCTTTTGTTATAGTATTACTTCTAAGTCATAGTATTTCTGCTTTGTCATAGTATTTGTACTGAAACATAGTATTTCTGCCAAATCATAGTATTACTGCTATTTCATATTATTTGAGTGAAATTACAGTGTTTCTGCAAAGACATAGTATTTCTGCAAAATCATAGTATTACTGCTATTTCATAATATTTGAGTGAAATTACAGTCTTTCTGCAAAAACATTGGTTGGTATTGGTTTTAGTTACCTTTAGCGTATGCGCTAGTTAGCAATAGCTATGGCAGCCCAGTTATTTTATTGTTTTGGGCTTGTTCCTGCTTTGTTTTTTTCCCCCTGCAAATTTATGTGAATTTGTACACTGTAATATCGCTGTATTACGTAATGGCTAAGTAGGAGGCTGACTGTTACTAAGTGCATCAGTGTACATAGGTCATCTCTTGTGTTGGAGTGCCCTCTTGTGGCGCCTTTTGGGTAGTGCCTTTGTAAACGTGAACACTGCAAAGAAGTGGTATCAGACTGGTTTGTAGTGGAGGAATTTGTTGCCAGTTTCTTTCATCTTTAATCCGTATTCATGTTGTAATGTAGTAGTACCACAATATGGCAGAAACACTATGTTTTGGCACAAATACTTTGATTTGGTATACTTTAGCTTCTTCACCCCTGTAGGCAAAATTTTCATTTTTTTCACCCCTTTTCAGCACAAATTCCAGCTTTTTTGGCTGTTTTCAGAAAAACAAAACTCTTTTGAGCAGAAACTCTGCTGATTCATCTCTTTTCAGCGCAACTTATTGCTTCTTTAGCTCTTTTCTGCAGAAATTCTGCTGATTCACCTCTTTTCTGCAAAATGTTCAGCCTTTTCACCTCTTATCAGCACAAATCTCAGCTGTTTTCAGAAAAAAAACTCTTTTGAGCAGAAATTCTGCTGATTCACCTCTTTTCTGCAAAATTTTCAGCCTTTTCACTTCTTCTCAGCACAGTTCTCAGGAGCTTCTGCTCATTTAGCAAAATTGTCAGTTGCTCCATCTCTTGCTTTTGTGAGAATGAGTTTGGTTCAGTGAGATGAGCAGCTACCTTGAGACCAGAAGGGCCAGGTTCAAATCCCGGTCATGGCAAAAGCTGTTTTCAGTTTTCTCTTTTGTTCTGCCTCTTTTCTGCAGAAGTTCTGCTCATTCACCTCATCTCTTGTGTTGGAGTGCCCTCTTGTGGCGCCTTTTGGGTAGTGCCTTAGTAAACGTGAACACTGCAAAGAAGTGGTATCAGACTGGTTTGTAGTGGAGGAATTTATTGCCAGTTTCTTTCATCTTTAATCCGTATTCATGTTGTAATGTAGTAACTTTTGTGGCACAAATACCACAATATGGCAGAAACACTATGTTTTGGCACAAGTACTTTGATTTGGTATACTTTAGCTTCTTCACCCCTTTTCAGCAAAATTTTCATTTTTTTCACCCCTTTTCAGCACAAATTCCATTTTTTGGGGCTGTTTTCAGAAAAAAAAAAACTCTTTTAAGGAGAAACTCTGCTGATTCATCTCTTTTCAGCGCAAGTTTTTGCTCCTTTGCCTCTTTTCTGCAGAAATTCTGCTGATTCACCTTTTTTCTGCAAAATTTTCAGCCTTTTCACCTCTTATCAGCACAATTCTCAGCAGCTTCTGCTAATTTCAGCAGAGTAAGTAATGACACGTCTCTGCAGTTCAAAGGTCGTGCGTTCAATCCCACCTTGGTCAACATTTTTTTTCCCTACAAATTTATACACTATCACAGACCTCTAATTTATATTGCTAATTTCTTTCACTACAAATGAGTAGTGCAAAAACATACTATGTCTGTCTGCAACATCACAGTATATCTGTTATGTTATAGTATTACTACTAAATCACAGTATTTCTGCCAATTCAAGGAGGCTGACTGTTACTAAGTGCATCAGTGTACATAGGTCATCTGTTGTGTTGGAGTGCCCTCTTGTGGCGCCTTTTGGATAGTGCCTTAGTAAATGTGAACACTGCAAAGAAGTGGTATCAGACTGGTTTGTAGTGGAGGAATTTGTTGCCAGTTTCTTTCATCTTTAATCCGTATTCATGTTGTAATGTAGTAGTACCACCATATGGCAGAAACACTATGTTTTGGCACAAATACTTTGATTTTGTATACTTTAGCTTCTTCACCCCTTTTCAGCAAAATTTTCATTTTTTTCACCCCTTTTCAGCACAAATTCCAGCCTTTTTGGCTGTATTCAGAAAAAAAAACCCAACTCTTTTCAGCAGAAACTCTGCTGATTCATCTCTTTTCAGCGCACGTTTTATGATTTTAGCAGCTTTTCTAATATGGACCTCAGATTCTTGTTAATGCTCCATGGCAGAAATACATACAAGTACCCACCTGATGAAGCAGACAGAGGCAGTACCTCTGATTTGTGAATTTGAGCAGAAACAGGTTGTTTTACCTCTTTTCAGCAGAAATTCTGCTGATTCACCTCTTTTCTGCAGAAGTTTGAGCAGCTTCTGCTCATTTCAGCAGAATTATGAGTCTCTCCACCTCTTCTTTGCAAGAGTGAGTTTGGCTCAGTGAGATGAGTGGCTTCCTTGAGACCAGGAGGGCCAGTTTCAAATCCTGCTCACGGCAGTATTTTTTTTTCACCACTTTTCAGCACAAGTCCCTGCTTTTTCAGGTATTTTCAGCAAAAACATCTTTTCGGCAGAATTCTGCTGAAAATTCTGCTTATTCACCTCTTCTGCAAAATTTTCAGCCTTTTCACCTCTTATTAGCACAAATCTCAGCTGTTTTCAGAAAAAACACTTTTGAGCAGAAATTCTGCTGATTCATCTCTTTTCAGTGCAACTTTCTGCTTCTTTACCTCTTTTCTGCAGAAATTCTGCTGATTCACCTCTTTTCTGCAAAATTTTCAGCCTTTTCTCCTCTTATCAGCACAATTCTCAGCAGCTTCTGCTCATTTCAGCAAAAGTGTCAGTCTCTCCACCTCTTCATTGGGAGAATGAGTTTGGCTCAGTGAGATGAGTAGCTGCCTTGAGACCAGGAGGGCCGGGTTCGAATCCTGCTCATGGCAACATAGGACGGGTTTCTTTCACCACTTTTTTAGCAAAATTTCGCCGTCTTTACCACTTTGCAGTAGAATTTTTTGCTTTTCACCACTTTTAAGCAAAAATCTCTCCTTCTTCACTTGTTTTCAGCGGAATTTTCAGTTTCTTCACCACCATACAACTTTTTGCAACTTTTCATCTTTTTCAGCTTTTCAGCAGACAGCTTCAGCGTTAAGGCATCCACACAGCATTTTCGCAGGAAATGCAGATTTTTCTAGTTATTCTTCAAGTTGCTTCCGTACGTTTTTTGCCGTTTAACTACTGCCTCAGTTTTCAGCCGATTTTCTCCGTTCAAACTCTATACTGTTCTGCTCTTTCTGCTAATGTTTGCTATGACTTTTGGTGTTTATTACTATTATACTTTTTAAAATATTACACTTTTTTCCTTTAATTTGTCCCATTGAAATGAATGGAAACTTCCACAATTCTGCTAAAACTTGCTTGTTTTTCAAACTTAACTACTTTGTCATACTTTCACCTAGAAACTCCATTCAAACTTTAAAATGTTCTCAGACTATTGGGCTATTCCTGTCTGATTCAGCTTTTTCAGATCTTCTACCATTTTAATTTTATACCTCTTTAAGTTTTCAGTTGCAAAATTGTGATTTTTCAGAAAATACATGCGTTGTTATGGTTGCTATGCAATTAACTCAGAGTGTGCACTCGTCCTTTCTGAATTTTCTCTTCATGTCTGAACAACTTCTTGCTACTCGCTCAATTTCCACTCAACCCCCACAAATTATACATCAAAATGTAGGTATTTTTGCTGGCATTCAGAAAATGTCACTATCATTGTTGTGGGACTTATAGACTTTTTGCAAATCTCCTCAGAGTAACATAAAGTCTGAAAACTCTCCATAGAAACTCAATGGAGAGTTTCTTCAAAATCAGCGCTTGAATTCTCTAATGAGAGGCATTTTCAAATCGTCATATCTCCTTAACGAAACAAAGTTGAGACATGACGCTTGTGCCAATATATCTTCAGGCATCCCCGATGCTCACAATTCAAGAATTTTTTCCTCACCTATTACCGTTTGGCCATGAATTACACTTGTTTGAGGATAAGAAATTTGTCCCTCGCTCAGATTTCTTCAGATTTCAAACTCTGGAAATGAGGCACTTTTTTCTCTCGTCATATCTTTTTGATGGATTTAAACAGAGACCTGAAAATTTCCATGACTGTTCACCAAAGCCTGCTGTTTCTTATGCTGAAAGAATGATTTTGATGCTCCATATAGATTTAGAGTTAGAAAACGTTGTTTGAGGGCAAGTCAAGGCAGTTTTGCTTTGCCTCTACTCAGTTACAGTGTATTACAAGCCATATATCTTTAATAATTTATATTTTATCTCTGAATTATGAAGACCTCCAGATTCCCCCATCTCTTCTGAACAAAACGGTGTCAGAATGACCGTTCTATCTCCTACAGTTAGCAAATTATGGCCATTAGTTCTAGAGGAATCCTGAATGTGAGAAATACACTGAAGAAAACCCATAGCTGTCTCTGTGTCTGTGTGTGTAAGTGCTGATTACAGCAGGTGCAGCCAATTTAGCTGACCTAGATATACCAAGCCCAGACTCTTAACAGCCCCTGTACACTTTGCTCTCTGTGTATGTGTGTGTGAGTATCAATATTTCTCCCATGTTAAAGTATTACTCCTCCATAATAGTATTTGTGCTAAATCAAAGTACTTCTACTACATCTTAGTACTTCTGCTCAATCATAGTATTTCTGCTAAATCATAGTATTTTTGAAAAATCATGGTATTTGTGCCAAATCATGGTTTTGGGGCAGAACCATAATATTTATTTTATGTTATGAGATTACTACTAAGTGGAGGAATGTCTGTTATGTTATAGTATATTTGCTGAATATAGTATATCTGCCAAATCATAGTATTTATCCCAAATCATAGTGTTTATGCAAAATTACAGTATTTCTGCTAAAAAGCAGAAATAGTACCTTTTAGCAGAAATTTCTGTCAAAAGATATTATTTATGTTAAAACATAGTATTTCTGCTAAATCATAGTATTTCTGCCAAATCATAGTATTTGTACTTATTCATAGTACTTGTGCCAAATCATAGTATTTGTACCCAATCATAGTATTTCTGCAATATCATCGTATTTGTGCCAAATCATGGTATTTTTTTGCCAAATCATGGTTTTGGGGCAAATCATGTTATTTGTGTCCAGTTATTTCTGTTATATTATAGTGTTACTACTAAGTCGTAGAATTTCTGATATGTTATAGTATATCTGCTGATTATAGTATATGTGCCAAAGCATAGTATTTATAGCAAATCATAGTATTACTGCCCAAACATAGTATTTCTGCCAAATTGTAGTATTTGTGCAAAAACATAGAATTTCTGCAAAATCATAGTATATCTGTTATGTTATAGTATTACTACTAAGGCATAGTATTCCTACCAAATCATAGTATTCCAAATCATAGTATTACTGCAATTCCATAGTATTTGAGCAAAATCGTAGTATTTGTGCAAAAACATACTATGTCTGCAAAATCACATTATATCTGCTATGTTATACTATTACTATTAAGTCACAGTATTTCTGCCAATTCGTAGTATTTGTACTAAAATCATACTACTCGTGCAAAATCATAGAGTTCAAATCAAAATATAGTATTTGTACCAAAGCATTGTATTTGTACGAAGTACAGTATTTCTGCCAAATCATAGAATTACTGCAATTTCATAGTATTTTGAGGAATCCCTTTTGTTATAGTATTACTTCTAAGTCATAGTATTTCTGCTTTGTCATAGTATTTGTACTGAAACATAGTATTTCTGCCAAATCATAGTATTACTGCTATTTCATATTATTTGAGTGAAATTACAGTGTTTCTGCAAAGACATAGTATTTCTGCCAAATCATAGTATTACTGCTATTTCATAGTATTTGAGTGAAATTACAGTGTTTCTGCAAAAACATTGGTTGGTATTGGTTTTAGTTACCTTTAGCGTATGTGCTAGTTAGCAATAGCTATGGCAGCCCAGTTATTTTATTGTTTTGGGCTTGTTCCTGCTTTGTTTTTTCCCCCTGCAAATTTATGTGAATTTGTACACTGTAATATCGCTGTATTACGTAATGGCTAAGTAGGAGGCTGACTGTTACTAAGTGCATCAGTGTACATAGGTCATCTCTTGTGTTGGAGTGCCCTCTTGTGGCGCCTTTTGGGTAGTGCCTTAGTAAACGTGAACACTGCAAAGAAGTGGTATCAGACTGGTTTGTAGTGGAGGAATTTGTTGCCAGTTTCTTTCGTCTTTAATCCGTATTCATGTTGTAATGTAGTAGTACCACAATATGGCAGAAACACTATGTTTTGGCACAAATACTTTGATTTGGTATACTTTAGCTTCTTCACCCCTTTTCAGCAAAATTTTCATTTTTTTCACCCCCTTTCAGCACAAATTCCAGCTTTTTTGGCTGTTTTCAGAAAAAAAAACTCTTTTCAGCAGAAACTCTGCTGATTCATCTCTTTTCAGCGCAAGTTTCTGCTTCTTTGCCTCTTTTCTGCAGAAATTCTGCTGATCCACCTCTTTTCTGCAAAACTTTCAGCCTTTTCCCCTGTTATCAGCACAATTCTCAGCAGCTTCTGCTCATTTCAGCAGAATTGTCCATCTCTCCACAACAACTTTTTGCAACTTTTCATCTTTTTCAGCTTTTCAGCAGACAGCTTCAGCGTCAAGGCATCCACACAGCATTTTCGCAGGAAATGCAAATTTTTCTAGTTGTGTGGATGCCCTAAAAGGGCTTCCACACTATTGAGTTCCTGTTTCTCTTTATTCTTTATTGTGTGGATGCCCTAAAAGGGCTTCCACACTATTGAGTTCCTGTTTCTCTTTATTCTTTATACTTTATTCTTCAAGTTGCTCCGTTCTTTGCCGCTTATCTACTTCCTCAGTTTTCAGCCGATTTTCTCCGTTCAAACTCTATACTGTTCTGCTCTTTCTGCTAATTCCTGCTATGACTTTTGGTGTTTATTACTGTTATACTTTTTAAAATATTACACTTTTTTCCTTTAATTTGTCCCATTGAAACGAATGGGAAACTTCCACAATTCTGTGCAATTAACTCAGAGTGAGTGCTGATCTGTTCTGAATTTTGTCTTCATGTCTGAACAACTTCTTGCTACTTACTCAATTTCCACTCAACCCCCACAAATTATACATCAAAACGTAGGTATTTTTGCTGGCTTTCAGACAATGTTACTATCTTTATTGTGAGATTCACCGTTTTTTTGCAATTTGCCTCGGAGTGACACAAGGTCTGACAACTCCCCATTCAAAGTCTATGGGGAGGTTTTGAAATTCAGAGCTGAAATTCTGTAACGGGAGGCATTTTCAAATCGCCATATCTCTTTAACAAAGCAAAGTCAGGACATGAGGCTTGTGCCAATATATCTTCAGACACTGCTGACACTCACAGTGGAAGCAGTTTTTACAATTATCTTACCGTTGAGCAATGAATTACGTTTGTTTGAGGGGTGGAAATCTGTCCTCCTCTCAGTTTTCAAACTCCGAAAATGAAGCCGTTTCTTCTCTCGTCATATCTCCGCGACGGAGGTACATAGAGCAATGAAAATCGCAGTCAAAGTACACCAAAGTCCGCTGATTCACCCAGTACAAGAATTATGCCGCTAGCCCTCCTAGTTTTTGAGTTACACGACGTTTTGTAACACCAAAAAACGGCGTTTTTCGCCTCTCACCGCGATCTAATTCTGACTGCTGAAGTATCTGTCTTTCAGACCCTCGCCCCCTTTCCAGGTGGCGCAATCAGTAATGACACGGCTCTGCAGCTCAAAGGTCGTGAGTTCAATCCCACCTTGTTCAACTTTTTTTTTTTCACTACAAATTGATACACTATCACAGACCTGTAATTTATATTGCTAATTTATTACAATTCTGCAAAGTTTTCTGATTTTAGCAGCTTTTCTAATATGGACCTCAGATTCTTGTCAACACCACATGGCAGAAATACATACAAGTAAACAGCCTGATGAAGCAGACAGAAGCAGTACCTCTGATTGGTGAATTTGAGCAGAACCAGGTTGTTCTTTCATTTCATTTCTTTCTTTATTTCACACATGGTTCAACAGTGTTTCTTTTTCTACATATAGAACCTTCTGCCTCTTTTCAGCAGAAATTCTGCTCATTCACCTCTTTTCAACGCAACGTTCTGCTTCTTTCCCTCTTTTCTGCAGAAATTCTACTGAGTCACCTCTTTTCTGCAAAATTTTCAGCCTTTTCACCCCTTATCAGCACAATCCTCAGCAGCTTCTACTCATTCCACCATAATTGTCAGTCTCTCCATCTCTTTCCTAGTGAGAGTGAGTTTGGCACAGTGAGATGAGTCGTTGTCTTGAGCCCAGGAGGGCCAGGTTCGAATCCTGCTCAGGGTGACATTTTTTTTTTCCACCACCATGCAACTTTTTGCAACTTTTCAGCTTTTCAGCAGACAGCTTCAGTGTTAAGGCATCCACACAGCATTTTCGCAGGAAATGCAAATTTTTCTAGTTATTCTTCAAGTTGCTTCCGTACGTTTTTTGCCGTCTATCTACTGCCTCAGTTTTCAGCCGATTTTCTCCGTTCAAACTCTATACTGTTCTGCTCTTTCTGCTAATGTTTGCTATGACTTTGGTGTTTATTACTCTTATACTTTTTAAAATATTACACTTTTTTCCTTTAATTTGTCCCATTGAAATGAATGGAAAACTTCCACAATTCTGCTAAAACTTGCTTGTTTTTGAAACTTAACTACTTTGTCATACTTTCACCTAGAAACTCCATTCAAACTTTAAAATGTTCTCAGACTATTGGGCTATTCCTGAATGATTCAGCTTTTTCAGATCTTCTACCGTTTTAATTTTATACCTCTTTAAGTTTTCAGTTGCAAAATTGTGATTTTTCAGAAAATACATGCGTTGCTATGGTTGCTATGCAATTAACTCAGAGTGTGCACTCGTCCTTTCTGAATTTTCTCTTCATGTCTGAACAACTTCTTGCTACTCGCTGAATTTCCACTCAACCCCCACAAATTATACATCAAAACGTAGGTATTTTTGTTGGCTTTCAGAAAATGTCACTATCATTGTTGTGGGACTTATAGAGTTTTTGCAAATCTCCTCAGAGTAACATAAAGTCTCAAAACTCTCCATAGAAAGTCAATGGAGAGTTTCTTCAAAATCAGCGCTGGATTTCTCTAATGAGAGGCATTTTCAAATCGTCATATCTCCTTAACGAAACAAAGTTGAGACATGACGCTTGTGCCAGTATATCTTCAGACGTCACTGATGCTCACAATTCAAGAATTTTTTCCTCACCTATTACCGTTTGGCCATGAATTACACTTGTTTGAGGATAAGAAATTTGTCCCTCGCTCAGATTTCTTCAGATTTCAAACTCTGGAAATGAGGCACTTTTTTCTCTCATCATATCTTTTTGATGGATTTCCACAGAGACATGAAAATTCCCATGACTGTTCACCAAAGCCTGCTGTTTCTTACGATGAAAGAATGATTTTGATGCTCCATATAGATTTAGAGTTACAAAACATTGTTTGAGGGCAAGTCAAGGCAGTTTTGCTTTGCCTCTGCTCAGTTACAGTGTATTACAAGTCATATATCTTTAATAATTTATATTTTATCTCTGATTTATGAAGACCTGCAGATTCCCCCATCTCTTCTGAACAAATCGGTGTCAGAATGAGCGTTCTAGCCCCTACGGTTAGGAAATTATGGCCATTTGTTCGAGGGGAATCCTGAATGTGAGAAATACACTGCAGAAAACTCACACCTCTCTCTGTGTCTGTGTGTGTAAGTGCTGATTACAGCAGGTGCAGCCAATTTAGCTGACCTAGATATACCAAACCCAGACTCTCAACAGCCTCTGCACACTTTGCTCTCTGTGTATGTGTGTATATCAATATTTCTCCCATGTTAAAGTATTACTCCTCCATAATAGTATTTGTGCTAAATCAAAGTACTTCTACTACATCTTAGTACTTCTGCTCAATCATAGTATTTCTGCTAAATCATAGTATTTTTGAAAAATCATGGTATTTGTGCCAAATCATGGTTTGGGGGCAGAACCATAATATTTATTTTATGTTATGAGATTACTACTAAGTGCAGGAATGTCTGTTATGTTATAGTTTATGTGCTGAATATAGTATATCTGCCAAATCATAGTATTTATCCCAAATCATAGTATTTATCCAAAATTACAGTATTTCTGCCAAAAAGCAGAAATAGTACCTTTTAGCAGAAATTTCTGTGAAAAGATATTATTTATGTTAAAACATAGTATTTCTGCTAAATCATAGTATTTCTGCCAAATCATAGTATTTTTACTTATTCATAGTACTTGTGCCAAATCATAGTATTTGTACCCAATCATAGTATTTCTGCAATATGATCGTATTTGTGCCAAATCATGGTATCTTTTGCCAAATCATGGTATTTGTGCCAAATCATGTTATTTGTGGCCAGTTAAAATTTCTGTTATATTAGTGTTACTACTAAGTCATAGAATTTCTGTTATGTTATAGTATATCTGCTGATTATGGTATATGTGCCAAATAATAGTATTTATAGCAAATAATAGTATTACTGCCCAAACATAGTATTTCTTGTAGTATTTGTAGTAGTAGTTGTTGTAGTATTTGTGCAAAAACATAGAATTTCTGCAAAATCATAGTATATCTGTTATGTTATAGTATTACTACCAAATCATAGTATTCCAAATCATAGTATTACTGCAATTCCATAGTATTTGAGCGAAATCGTACTATTTGTGAAAAAACATACTATGTCTGCAAAATCACATTATATCTGCTATGTTATACTATTACTACTAAGTCACAGTATTTCTGCCAATTCGTAGTATTCGTACTAAATCATACTACTTGTGCCAAATCATAGTATTGAAATCAAAATATAGTATTTGTACCAAAGCATTGTATTTGTACGAAGTACAGTATTTCTGCCAAATCATAGAATTACTGCAATTTCATAGTATTTTGAGGAATCCCTTTTATTATAGTATTACTTCTAAGTCGTAGTATTTCTGCTTTGTCATAGTATTTGTACTGAAACATAGTATTTCTGCCAAATCATAGTTTTACTGCTATTTCATAGTGTTTGAGTGAAATTACAGTGTTTCTGCAAAAACATTGTATTTCTGCTAAATCATAGTATTTCTGTTATCTTAAAGTACTTGCACTCAATTATAGTATTTGTGCCAAAGTGTAGTATTTCTGCCAAATCATATTATCTCTGCTAAATCATAGTGTCTGCCAAATCATAATATTTGTGCCTAAACGCAGCATTTGACCAAAACATAGTATTGCTGCTATATCATAGTATTTGATCCAAATCATAGTATATGTCCTAAAACATAGTATTTCTGCCAAATCATACTATTTGTCCTAAAGCATAGCATTTCAACAAAATCACAGTATTTCTGCTATGTTATAGTATTTGTGCTTGTAGAAAAACCTGTGTTATTGGAGCTACATTACCCAGCAGCCTCTGAGCAGTGAGGGAATTCATGGGACTTCTGAGCTAGATGGTCTTCCTTCGTTCCTGGGCTAACGATTGAGGAGAGAGCTGCTGGGAAGGGGAGCAAATAGCCCATCCTGTATTTGTTGGGGATGGTGTGTGTCACATAAACGTGAGTTAATGTTCCATGCTTAAGATGTTTACCCTGCTACTTGTGTGTATTGGTTTTAGTTACCTTTAGCGTATGTGCTAGTTAGCGATAGCTATGGCAGCACAGTTATTTGATTGTTTTGGGCTTGTTCCTGCTTTGTTTGTTCCCCCTGCAAATTTATGTGAATTTGTACACTGTAATATCGCTGTATTACGTAGTGGCTAAGTAGGAGGCTGACTGTTACTAAGTGCATCAGTGTACATAGGTCATCTCTTGTGTTGGAGTGCCCTCTTGTGGCACCTTTTGGGTAGTGCCTTAGTAAACGTGAACACTGCAAAGAAGTGGTATCAGACTGGTTTGTAGTGGAGGAATTTGTTGCCAGTTTCTTTCATCTTTAATCCGTATTCATGTTGTAATGTAGTAACTTTTGTGGCGCAAATACCACAATATGGCAGAAATACCATGTTTTGGCACAAATACTTTGATTTGGTATACTTTAGCTTCTTCACCCCTTTTCAGCAAAATTTCATTTTTTCACCCCTTTCAGCACAAATTCCAGCTTTTTCA
This sequence comes from Oreochromis niloticus, assembly GCF_001858045.2. NCBI lineage: Eukaryota > Metazoa > Chordata > Actinopteri > Cichliformes > Cichlidae > Oreochromis > Oreochromis niloticus. The sequence goes on from NW_020328358.1 coordinate 27,155, forward strand.
GGTGTTTTCAACAGAAATCTCTTTTATTTCTGATTGCTGATGTCTTTGTTTTTCAGCCGCCCGCCCCCTTTCCAGGTGGCGCAATCAGTAATGACACGGCTCTGCAGCTCAATGGTCGTGGGTTCAATCCCACCTTGGTCAACATTTTTTTTTCACTACAAATTTATACACTTTCACAGACCTGTAATTTATATTGCTAATTTTTTTCACTACAAATGAGTAGTGCAAAAACATACTATGTCTGCAACATCACAGTATATCTGTTATGTTATAGTATTACTACTAAATCACATTATTTCTGCCAATTCAAGGAGGCTGACTGTTACTAAGTGCATCAGTGTACATAGGTCATCTCTTGTGTTGGAGTGCCCTCTTGTGGCGCCTTTTGGGTAGTGCCTTAGTAAACGTGAACACTGCAAAGAAGTGGTATCAGACTGGTTTGTAGTGGAGGAATTTGTTGCCAGTTTCTTTCATCTTTAATCCGTATTCATGTTGTAATGTAGTAGTACCACAATATGGCAGAAAAAATATGTTTTGGCACAAATACTTTGATTTGGTATACTTTAGCTTCTTCACCCCTTTTCAGCAAAATTTTCATTTTTTCACCCCTTTTCAGCACAAATTCCAGTTTTTTGGCTGTTTTCAGAAAACAAAAACTCTTTTCAGCGCAAGTTTCTGCTTCTTTGCCTCTTTTCTGCAGAAATTCTGCTGATTCACCTCTTTTCTGCAAAATTTTCAGCCTTTTCACCTCTGACTGTTACTAAGTGCATCAGTGTACATAGGTCATCTCTTGTGTTGGAGTGCCCTCTTGTGGCGCCTTTTGGGTAGTGCCTTAGTAAACGTGAACACTGCATAGAAGTGGTATCAGACTGGTTTGTAGTGGAGGAATTTGTTGCCAGTTTCTTTCATCTTTAATCCATATTCATGTTGTAATGTAGTAACTTTCACCCCTTTTCCGCAAAATTTTCATTTTTTTCACCCCTTTTCAGCACAAATTCCAGCTTTTTTGGCTGTTTTCAGAAAAAAAAACTCTTTTCAGCAGAAACTCTGCTGATTCATCTCTTTTCAGCGCAAGTTTCTGCTTCTTTGCCTCTTTTCTGCAAAATTCTGCTGATTCACCTCTTTTCTCCAAAACTTTCAGCCTTTTGACCTCTTATCAGCACAATTCTCAGCAGCTTCTGCTCATTTAAGCAGAATTGTCCGTCTCTCCACCTCTTCTTTGTAAGAATGACTTTGGCTCAGGGAAATGAATAGCCACCTTGAGACCAGGAGGGCCAGGTTCGAATCCTGCTCAGTGGGGCATTTTTTTTTTCACCACCATACAACTTTTTGCAACTTTTCATCGTTTTTAGCTTTTCATAGTATCATAGTATTTCCACAAAATATTTGTATTTCTGCTACGTTATATTATTACTGCTCATAGTATTTCTGCCAAATTTTGGTATTTGCTCCAAAGCACAGTATTTCTGCCAAATCACAATATAACTGCAAAATAAAGGTTTTTGAGACAAATCATAGCGTTTGTGCTAAATCCTAGTAATTCTGCTCATAGAATTTCTGCTATGCTGAGGTGCTTTCTGCTAGATTATAGTTTTTCTGCTAAATCAAAGTATTTCATGTAAATCATACCAAGTCCCAGTGTTCTGCCAAATCATAAATCATAAATAATGTGGCGTGTTGGGGAACAGCTAGTCCTCTCCCATCATGCCTTAGGACATGTGCTGCTGTTTAGATGTTCTTGTTTCATTGTTTATGGTTACGTTACTTTTAACTGTTGTCTTGAATGTTGTGTTTATACTACGGTACAAAGTCACTGACAGTTATTGTTTATAGGAAGGAAGAATGCAGTACCATAAGTGAGTTCTGTTATGCTGTTATTGACCCTTGAAGCACATTGTAAAACAAGCAAGTGTTTAATAAAAAGCTTCTCCTACCAGCTTGGGGTGGAATTACAAGCTCAAGCTTTCCCTGTGTGCTTATTTGCAAGACTTGTATGTGCCATAATAATTTTAATAAAGCAAAGTTAAGATGAGAAGCTTGTTCCAATTCATCTTCAGACAGTGCTGCCAGTCACGGTTGGAGCAGTTTTACTGTCATCTTGCTGTTGAGCCATAAATTACATTTGTTTTCAAACTCTTAAAATGAAGCCGGTTCTTCTCTCGTCATATCTCCGCGACGGAGGTACAAAGAGCTATGAAAATCGCAGTCAAAGTTCAGCAAAGTCTGCTGATTTACCCAGTACAAGAATTGTGCTTCTATCCCACCTAGTTTTTGAGTTACACGACGTTTTGTAACTCCGAAAAATCGGCGTTTTACGCCTCTCACCGCGATCTAATTCTGACTGCTCAAGTCTCTGTGTTTTAGGCACCCGCCCCCTTTGTGAGCAGACCTCATTTGGCTCAGAGGGTGAGAAGCTACTGTGAGACCCGGTGGCAGAGGTTCGAGTCCTACCTGTGACAGTTGCTACACATCATCCCCACTTGCATGCACTCTGCTTTCTTGATACTCTTCAGTGTACCCTTACACATAAAGCCATCTCCATCAAACGCGTCTACACCTCTTTTTTAGCAGATAATTCTGCTTTTTCGCTTGTTTTCAGCAACTGCTGATGCTGATAGCCCTCCTAGTTTTTGAGTTACACGACGTTTTGTAACTCCAAAAAACGGCGCTTTTCGCCTCTCACCACGATCTATTTCTGATTGCTGATCTCTTTGTTTTTCAGCCGCCTGCCCTCTTGCCAGGTGGCGCAATTAGTAATGACACGGCTCTGCAGCTCAAAGGTCGTGGGTTCAATCCCACCTTGGTCAACATTTTTTTTTCACTACAAATTTATACACTATCACAGACCTGTAATTTATATTGCTATTTTTTTCACTACAAATGAGTAGTGCAAAAACATACTATTTCTGCAACATCACAGTATATCTGTTATGTTATAGTATTACTACTAAATCACATTATTTCTGCCAATTCAAGGAGGCTGACTGTTACTAAGTGCATCAGTGTACATAGGTCATCTCTTGTGTTGGAGTGCCCTCTTGTGGCACCTTTTGGGTAGTGCCTTAGTAAACGTGAACACTGCAAAGAAGTGGTATCAGACTGGTTTGTAGTGGAGGAATTTGTTGCCAGTTTCTTTCATCTTTAATCCGTATTCATGTTGTAATGTAGTAGTACCACAATATGGCAGAAACACTATGTTTTGGCACAAATACTTTGATTTGGTATACTTTAGCTTCTTCACCCCTTTTCAGCAAAATTTTCATTTTTTTCACCCCTTTTCAGCACAAATTCCAGTTTTTTTGGCTGTTTTCAGAAAACAAAAACTCTTTTCAGCGCAAGTTTCTGCTTCTTTGCCTCTTTTCTGCAGAAATTCTGCTGATTCACCTCTTTTCTGCAAAATTTTCAGCCTTTTCACCTCTGACTGTTACTAAGTGCATCAGTGTACATAGGTCATCTCTTGTGTTGGAGTGCCCTCTTGTGGCGCCTTTTGGGTAGTGCCTTAGTAAACGTGAACACTGCATAGAAGTGGTATCAGACTGGTTTGTAGTGGAGGAATTTGTTGCCAGTTTCTTTCATCTTTAATCCATATTCATGTTGTAATGTAGTAACTTTCACCCCTTTTCCGCAAAATTTTCATTTTTTCCCCCTTTTCAGCACAAATTCCAGCTTTTTGGCTGTTTTCAGAAAAAAAAACTCTTTTCAGCAGAAACTCTGCTGATTCATCTCTTTTCAGCGCAAGTTTCTGCTTCTTTGCCTCTTTTCTGCAAAAATTCTGCTGATTCACCTCTTTTCTCCAAAACTTTCAGCCTTTTGACCTCTTATCAGCACAATTCTCAGCAGCTTCTGCTCATTTAAGCAGAATTGTCCGTCTCTCCACCTCTTCTTTGTAAGAATGACTTTGGCTCAGGGAAATGAATAGCCACCTTGAGACCAGGAGGGCCAGGTTCGAATCCTGCTCAGTGGGGCATTTTTTTTTCACCACCATACAACTTTTTGCAACTTTTCATCGTTTTAGCTTTTCATAGTATCATAGTATTTCCACAAATATTTGTATTTCTGCTACGTTATATTATTACTGCTCATAGTATTTCTGCCAAATTTTGGTATTTGCTCCAAAGCACAGTATTTCTGCCAAATCACATATAACTGCAAAATAAAGGTTTTTGAGACAAATCATAGCGTTTGTGCTAAATCCTAGTAATTCTGCTCATAGAATTTCTGCTATGCTGAGGTGCTTTCTGCTAGATTATAGTTTTTCTGCTAAATCAAAGTATTTCATGTAATCATACCAAGTCCAGTGTTTCTGCCAAATCATAAATCATAAATAATGTGGCGTGTTGGGGAACAGCTAGTCCTCTCCCATCATGCCTTAGGACATGTGCTGCTGTTTAGATGTTCTTGTTTCATTGTTTATGGTTACGTTACTTTTAACTGTTGTCTTGAATGTTGTGTTTATACTATGGTACAAAGTCACTGACAGTTATTGTTTTATAGGAAGGAAGAATGCAGTACCATAAGTGAGTTCTGTTATGCTGTTATTGACCCTTGAAGCACATTGTAAACAAGCAAGTGTTTAATAAAAAGCTTCTCCTACCAGCTTGGGTGGAATTACAAGCTCAAGCTTTCCCTGTGTGCTTATTTGCAAGACTTGTATGTGCCATAATAATTTTAATAAAGCAAAGTTAAGATGAGAAGCTTGTTCCAATTCATCTTCAGACAGTGCTGCCAGTCACGGTTGGAGCAGTTTTTACTGTCATCTTGCTGTTGAGCCATAAATTACATTTGTTTTCAAACTCTTAAAATGAAGCCGGTTCTTCTCTCGTCATATCTCCGCGACGGAGGTACAAAGAGCTATGAAAATCGCAGTCAAAGTTCAGCAAAGTCTGCTGATTTACCCAGTACAAGAATTGTGCTTCTATCCCACCTAGTTTTTGAGTTACACGACGTTTTGTAACTCCGAAAAATCGGCGTTTTACGCCTCTCACCGCGATCTAATTCTGACTGCTCAAGTCTCTGTGTTTTAGGCACCCGCCCCCTTTGTGAGCAGACCTCATTTGGCTCAGAGGGTTGAGAAGCTACTGTGAGACCCGGTGGCAGAGGTTCGAGTCCTACCTGTGACAGTTGCTACACATCATCCCCACTTGCATGCACTCTGCTTTCTTGATACTCTTCAGTGTACCCTTACACATAAAGCCATCTCCATCAAACGCGTCTACACCTCTTTTTTAGCAGATAATTCTGCTTTTTCGCTTGTTTTCAGCAACTGCTGATGCTGATAGCCCTCCTAGTTTTTGAGTTACACGACGTTTTGTAACTCCAAAAACGGCGCTTTTCGCCTCTCACCACGATCTATTTCTGATTGCTGATCTCTTTGTTTTTCAGCCGCCTGCCCTCTTGCCAGGTGGCGCAATTAGTAATGACACGGCTCTGCAGCTCAAAGGTCGTGGGTTCAATCCCACCTTGGTCAACATTTTTTTTTCACTACAAATTTATACACTATCACAGACCTGTAATTTATATTGCTATTTTTTTCACTACAAATGAGTAGTGCAAAAACATACTATTTCTGCAACATCACAGTATATCTGTTATGTTATAGTATTACTACTAAATCACATTATTTCTGCCAATTCAAGGAGGCTGACTGTTACTAAGTGCATCAGTGTACATAGGTCATCTCTTGTGTTGGAGTGCCCTCTTGTGGCACCTTTTGGGTAGTGCCTTAGTAAACGTGAACACTGCAAAGAAGTGGTATCAGACTGGTTTGTAGTGGAGGAATTTGTTGCCAGTTTCTTTCATCTTTAATCCGTATTCATGTTGTAATGTAGTAGTACCACAATATGGCAGAAACACTATGTTTTGGCACAAATACTTTGATTTGGTATACTTTAGCTTCTTCACCCCTTTTCAGCAAAATTTTCATTTTTTTCACCCCTTTTCAGCACAAATTCCAGCTTTTTTGGCTGTTTTCAGAAAAAAAACTCTTTTCAGCAGAAACTCTGCAGATTCATCTCTTTTCAGCGCAAGTTTCTGCTTCTTTGCCTCTTTTCTGCAGAAATTCTGCTGATCCACCTCTTTTCTGCAAAACTTTCAGCCTTTTCACCTGTTATCAGCACAATTCTCAGCAGCTTCTGCTCATTTCAGCAGAATTGTCCGTCTCTCCACAACAACTTTTTGCAACTTTTCATCTTTTTCAGCTTTTCAGCAGACAGCTTCAACGTCAAGGCATCCACACTGCATTTTCTCAGGAAATGCAAATTTTTCTAGTTGTGTGGATGCCCTAAAGGGCTTCCACACAATTGTTTTCCTGTTTCTCTTTATTGTGTGGATGCCCTAAAGGGCTTCCACACTATTGTTTTCCTGTTTCTCTTTATTCTTTATTATTCTTCTAGTTGCTTCCGTACACTTTTTGGCACTTAACTACTTCCACAGTTTTCTGCCGATTTTCTCAGTTCAAACTCTATACTGTTCTGCTCTTTCTGCTCTTCCGGCATGACTTTTGGTGTTTATTACTGTTATACTTTTTAAAATATTACACTTTTTTCCTTTAATTTGTCCCATTGAAATGAATGGAAACTTCCACAATTCTGCTAAAACTTGCTTGTCTTTGAAACTTAACTACTTTGTCATACTTTCACCTAGAAACTCCATTCAAACTTTAAAATGTTCTCAGATTATTGGGCTATTCCTGTCTGATTCAGCTTTTTCAGATCTTCTACCATTTTAATTTTATACCTCTTTAAGTTTTCAGTTGCAAAATTGTGATTTTTCAGAAAATACATGCGTTGCTATGGTTGCTATGCAATTAACTCAGAGTGTGCACTCGTCCTTTCTGAATTTTCTCTTCATGTCTGAACAACTTCTTGCTACTCGCTCAATTTCCACTCAACCCCACAAATTATACATCAAAACGTAGGTATTTCTGTTGGCTTTCAGAAAATGTCACTATCATTGTTGTGGGACTTATAGACTTTTTGCAGATCTCCTCAGAGTAACATAAAGTCTCAAAACTCTCCATAGAAACTCAATGGAGAGTTTCTTCAAAATCAGCGCTGGAATTCTCTAATGAGAGGCATTTTCAAATCGTCATATCTCCTTAACGAAACAAAGTTGAGACATGACGCTTGTGCCAATATATCTTCAGACGTCACTGATGCTCACAATTCAAGAATTTTTTCCTCACCTATTACCGTTTGGCCATGAATTACACTTGTTTGAGGATAGGAAATTTGTCCCTCGCTCAGATTTCTTCAGATTTCAAACTCTGGAAATGAGGCACTTTTTTCTCTCATCATATCTTTTTGATGGATTTCCACAGAGACCTGAAAATTCCCATGACTGTTCACCAAAGCCTGCTGTTTCTTACGGTGAAAGAATGATTTTGATGCTCCATATAGATTTAGAGTTACAAAACATTGTTTGAGGGCAAGTCAAGGCAGTTTTGCTTTGCCTCTACTCAGTTACAGTGTATTACAAGTCATATATCTTTAATAATTTATATTTTATCTCTGATTTATGAAGACCTGCAGATTCCCCCATCTCTTCTGAACAAATCGGTGTCAGAATGAGCATTCTAGCCCCTACGGTTAGGAAATTATGGCCATTTGTTCGAGGGGAATCCTGAATGTGAGAAATATACTGCAGAAAACTCACACCTCTCTCTGTGTCTGTGTGTGTAAGTGCTGATTACAGCAGGTGCAGCCAATTTAGCTGACTTAGATATACCAAACCCAGACTCTCAACAGCCTCTGCACACTTTGCTCTCTGTGTATGTGTGTGTGTATATCAATATTTCTCCCATGTTAAAGTATTACTCCTCCATAATAGTATTTGTGCTACATCAAAGTACTTCTACTACATCTTAGTACTTCTGCTCAATCATAGTATTTCTGCTAAATCATAGTATTTTTGAAAAATCATGGTATTTGTGCCAAATCATGGTTTGGGGGCAGAACCATAATATTTATTTTATGTTATGAGATTACTACTAAGTGCAGGAATGTCTGTTATGTTATAGTTTATGTGCTGAATATAGTATATCTGCCAAATCATAGTATTTATCCCAAATCATAGTATTTATGCAAAATTACAGTATTTCTGCCAAAAAGCAGAAATAGTACCTTTTAGCAGAAATTTCTGTGAAAAGATATTATTTATGTTAAAACATAGTATTTCTGCTAAATCATAGTATTTCTGCCAAATCATAGTATTTGTACTTATTCATAGTACTTGTGCCAAATCATAGTATTTGTACCCAATCATAGTATTTCTGCAATATGATCGTATTTGTGCCAAATCATGGTATCTTTTTGCCAAATCATGGTATTTGTGCCAAATCATGTTATTTGTGGCCAGTTAAAATTTCTGTTATATTAGTGTTACTACTAAGTCATAGAATTTCTGTTATGTTATAGTATATCTGCTGATTATGGTATATGTGCCAAATAATAGTATTTATAGCAAATAATAGTATTACTGCCCAAACATAGTATTTCTTGTAGTATTTGTAGTAGTAGTTGTTGTAGTATTTGTGCAAAAACATAGAATTTCTGCAAAATCATAGTATATCTGTTATGTTATAGTATTACTACCAAATCATAGTATTCCAAATCATAGTATTACTGCAATTCCATAGTATTTGAGCGAAATCGTACTATTTGTGAAAAACATACTATGTCTGCAAAATCACATTATATCTGCTATGTTATACTATTACTACTAAGTCACAGTATTTCTGCCAATTCGTAGTATTCGTACTAAATCATACTACTTGTGCCAAATCATAGTATTGAAATCAAAATATAGTATTTGTACCAAAGCATTGTATTTGTACGAAGTACAGTATTTCTGCCAAATCAGAGAATTACTGCAATTTCATAGTATTTTGAGGAATCCCTTTTGTTATAGTATTACTTCTAAGTCGTAGTATTTCTGCTTTGTCATAGTATTTGTACTGAAACATAGTATTTCTGCCAAATCATAGTTTTACTGCTATTTCATAGTGTTTGAGTGAAATTACAGTGTTTCTGCAAAACATTGTATTTCTGCTAAATCATAGTATTTCTGTTATCTTAAAGTACTTGCACTCAATTATAGTATTTGTGCCAAAGTGTAGTATTTCTGCCAAATCATATTATCTCTGCTAAATCATAGTGTCTGCCAAATCATAATATTTGTGCCTAAACGCAGCATTTGTACCAAAACATAGTATTGCTGCTATATCATAGTATTTGATCCAAATCATAGTATATGTCCTAAAACATAGTATTTCTGCCAAATCATACTATTTGTCCTAAAGCATAGTATTTCAACAAAATCACAGTATTTCTGCTATGTTATAGTATTTGTGCTTGTAGAAAAACCTGTGTTATTGTGAGCTACATTACCCAGCAGCCTCTGAGCAGTGAGGGAATTCATGGACTTCTGAGCTAGATGGTCTTCCTTCGTTCCTGGGCTAACGATTGAGGAGAGAGCTGCTGGGAAGGGGAGCAAATAGCCCATCCTGTATTTGTTGGGGATGGTGTGTGTCACATAAACGTGAGTTAATGTTCCATGCTTAAGATGTTTACCCTGCTACTTGTGTGTATTGGTTTTAGTTACCTTTAGCGTATGTGCTAGTTAGCGATAGCTATGGCAGCACAGTTATTTGATTGTTTTGGGCTTGTTCCTGCTTTGTTTGTTCCCCCTGCAAATTTATGTGAATTTGTACACTGTAATATCGCTGTATTACGTAGTGGCTAAGTAGGAGGCTGACTGTTACTAAGTGCATCAGTGTACATAGGTCATCTCTTGTGTTGGAGTGCCCTCTTGTGGCACCTTTTGGGTAGTGCCTTAGTAAACGTGAACACTGCAAAGAAGTGGTATCAGACTGGTTTGTAGTGGAGGAATTTGTTGCCAGTTTCTTTCATCTTTAATCCGTATTCATGTTGTAATGTAGTAACTTTTGTGGCGCAAATACCACAATATGGCAGAAATACCATGTTTTGGCACAAATACTTTGATTTGGTATACTTTAGCTTCTTCACCCCTTTTCAGCAAAATTTTCATTTTTTTCACCCCTTTTCAGCACAAATTCCAGCTTTTTCAGGTGTTTTCAACAGAAATCTCTTTTATTTCTGATTGCTGATGTCTTTGTTTTTCAGCCGCCCGCCCCTTTCCAGGTGGCGCAATCAGTAATGACACGGCTCTGCAGCTCAATGGTCGTGGGTTCAATCCCACCTTGGTCAACATTTTTTTTCACTACAAATTTATACACTTTCACAGACCTGTAATTTATATTGCTAATTTTTTTCACTACAAATGAGTAGTGCAAAAACATACTATGTCTGCAACATCACAGTATATCTGTTATGTTATAGTATTACTACTAAATCACATTATTTCTGCCAATTCAAGGAGGCTGACTGTTACTAAGTGCATCAGTGTACATAGGTCATCTCTTGTGTTGGAGTGCCCTCTTGTGGCGCCTTTTGGGTAGTGCCTTAGTAAACGTGAACACTGCAAAGAAGTGGTATCAGACTGGTTTGTAGTGGAGGAATTTGTTGCCAGTTTCTTTCATCTTTAATCCGTATTCATGTTGTAATGTAGTAGTACCACAATATGGCAGAAAAAATATGTTTTGGCACAAATACTTTGATTTGGTATACTTTAGCTTCTTCACCCCTTTTCAGCAAAATTTTCATTTTTTCACCCCTTTTCAGCACAAATTCCAGTTTTTTTGGCTGTTTTCAGAAAACAAAAACTCTTTTCAGCGCAAGTTTCTGCTTCTTTGCCTCTTTTCTGCAGAAATTCTGCTGATTCACCTCTTTTCTGCAAAATTTTCAGCCTTTTCACCTCTGACTGTTACTAAGTGCATCAGTGTACATAGGTCATCTCTTGTGTTGGAGTGCCCTCTTGTGGCGCCTTTTGGGTAGTGCCTTAGTAAACGTGAACACTGCATAGAAGTGGTATCAGACTGGTTTGTAGTGGAGGAATTTGTTGCCAGTTTCTTTCATCTTTAATCCATATTCATGTTGTAATGTAGTAACTTTCACCCCTTTTCCGCAAAATTTTCATTTTTTTCACCCCTTTTCAGCACAAATTCCAGCTTTTTTGGCTGTTTTCAGAAAAAAAAACTCTTTTCAGCAGAAACTCTGCTGATTCATCTCTTTTCAGCGCAAGTTTCTGCTTCTTTGCCTCTTTTCTGCAAAAATTCTGCTGATTCACCTCTTTCTCCAAAACTTTCAGCCTTTTGACCTCTTATCAGCACAATTCTCAGCAGCTTCTGCTCATTTAAGCAGAATTGTCCGTCTCTCCACCTCTTCTTTGTAAGAATGACTTTGGCTCAGGGAAATGAATAGCCACCTTGAGACCAGGAGGGCCAGGTTCGAATCCTGCTCAGTGGGGCATTTTTTTTTCACCACCATACAACTTTTTGCAACTTTCATCGTTTTTAGCTTTTCATAGTATCATAGTATTTCCACAAAATATTTGTATTTCTGCTACGTTATATTATTACTGCTCATAGTATTTCTGCCAAATTTTGGTATTTGCTCCAAAGCACAGTATTTCTGCCAAATCACAATATAACTGCAAAATAAAGGTTTTTGAGACAAATCATAGCGTTTGTGCTAAATCCTAGTAATTCTGCTCATAGAATTTCTGCTATGCTGAGGTGCTTTCTGCTAGATTATAGTTTTTCTGCTAAATCAAAGTATTTCATGTAAATCATACCAAGTCCCAGTGTTTCTGCCAAATCATAAATCATAAATAATGTGGCGTGTTGGGGGAACAGCTAGTCCTCTCCCATCATGCCTTAGGACATGTGCTGCTGTTTAGATGTTCTTGTTTCATTGTTTATGGTTACGTTACTTTTAACTGTTGTCTTGAATGTTGTGTTTATACTATGGTACAAAGTCACTGACAGTTATTGTTTTATAGGAAGGAAGAATGCAGTACCATAAGTGAGTTCTGTTATGCTGTTATTGACCCTTGAAGCACATTGTAAAACAAGCAAGTGTTTAATAAAAAGCTTCTCCTACCAGCTTGGGGTGGAATTACAAGCTCAAGCTTTCCCTGTGTGCTTATTTGCAAGACTTGTATGTGCCATAATAATTTTAATAAAGCAAAGTTAAGATGAGAAGCTTGTTCCAATTCATCTTCAGACAGTGCTGCCAGTCACGGTTGGAGCAGTTTTTACTGTCATCTTGCTGTTGAGCCATAAATTACATTTGTTTTCAAACTCTTAAAATGAAGCCGGTTCTTCTCTCGTCATATCTCCGCGACGGAGGTACAAAGAGCTATGAAATCGCAGTCAAAGTTCAGCAAAGTCTGCTGATTTACCCAGTACAAGAATGTGCTTCTATCCCACCTAGTTTTTGAGTTACACGACGTTTTGTAACTCCGAAAAATCGGCGTTTTACGCCTCTCACCGCGATCTAATTCTGACTGCTCAAGTCTCTGTGTTTTAGGCACCCGCCCCCTTTGTGAGCAGACCTCATTTGGCTCAGAGGGTTGAGAAGCTACTGTGAGACCCGGTGGCAGAGGTTCGAGTCCTACCTGTGACAGTTGCTACACATATCCCCACTTGCATGCACTCTGCTTTCTTGATACTCTTCAGTGTACCCTTACACATAAAGCCATCTCTATCAAACGCGTCTACACCTCTTTTTTAGCAGATAATTCTGCTTTTTCGCTTGTTTTCAGCAACTGCTGATGCTGATAGCCCTCCTAGTTTTTGAGTTACACGACGTTTGTAACTCCAAAAACGGCGCTTTTCGCCTCTCACCACGATCTATTTCTGATTGCTGATCTCTTTGTTTTCAGCCGCTGCCCTCTTGCCAGGTGGCGCAATTAGTAATGACACGGCTCTGCAGCTCAAGGTCGTGGGTTCAATCCACCTTGGTCAACATTTTTTTTCACTACAAATTTATACACTATCACAGACCTGTAATTTATATTGCTATTTTTTTCACTACAAATGAGTAGTGCAAAAACATACTATTTCTGCAACATCACAGTATATCTGTTATGTTATAGTATTACTACTAAATCACATTATTTCTGCCAATTCAAGGAGGCTGACTGTTACTAAGTGCATCAGTGTACATAGGTCATCTCTTGTGTTGGAGTGCCCTCTTGTGGCACCTTTTGGGTAGTGCCTTAGTAAACGTGAACACTGCAAAGAAGTGGTATCAGACTGGTTTGTAGTGGAGGAATTTGTTGCCAGTTTCTTCATCTTAATCCGTATTCATGTGTATGTAGTAGTACCACAATATGGCAGAAAACTATGTTTGGCACAAATACTTTGATTTGGTATACTTTAGCTTCTTCACCCTTTTCAGCAAAATTTCATTTTTTTCACCCCTTTTCAGCACAAATTCCAGTTTTTTTGGCTGTTTTCAGAAAACAAAAACTCTTTTCAGCGCAAGTTTCTGCTTCTTTGCCTCTTTTCTGCAGAAATTCTGCTGATTCACCTTTTTCTGCAAAATTTTCAGCCTTTTCACCTCTGACTGTTACTAAGTGCATCAGTGTACATAGGTATCTCTTGTGTTGGAGTGCCCTCTTGTGGCGCCTTTTGGTAGTGCCTTAGTAAACGTGAACACTGCATAGAAGTGGTATCAGACTGGTTTGTAGTGGAGGAATTTGTTGCCAGTTTCTTTCATCTTAATCCATATTCATGTTGTAATGTAGTAACTTTCACCCCTTTTCCGCAAAATTTCATTTTTTTCCCCCTTTCAGCACAAATTCCAGCTTTTTTGGCTGTTTTCAGAAAAAAAACTCTTTTCAGCAGAAACTCTGCTGATTCATCTCTTTTCAGCGCAGTTTCTGCTTCTTTGCCTCTTTTCTGCAAAAATTCTGCTGATTCACCTCTTTCTCCAAAACTTTCAGCCTTTTGACCTCTTATCAGCACATTCTCAGCAGCTTCTGCTCATTTAAGCAGAATTGTCCGTCTCTCCACCTCTTCTTGTAAGAATGACTTTGGCTCAGGAAAGAATAGCCACCTTGAGACCAGGAGGGCCAGTTCGAATCCTGCTCAGTGGGGCATTTTTTTTCACCACCATACAACTTTTTGCACTTTTCATCGTTTTTAGCTTTTCATAGTATCATAGTATTTCCACAAAATTTGTATTTCTGCTACGTTATATTATTACTGCTCATAGTATTTCTGCCAAATTTTGGTATTTGCTCCAAAGCACAGTATTTCTGCCAAATCACAATATAACTGCAAAATAAAGGTTTTTGAGACAAATCATAGCGTTTGTGCTAAATCCTAGTAATTCTGCTCATAAATTTCTGCTATGCTGAGGTGCTTTCTGCTAGATTATAGTTTTTCTGCTAAATCAAAGTATTCATGTAAATCATACCAAGTCCCAGTGTTTCTGCCAAATCATAAATCATAAATAATGTGGCGTGTTGGGGGAACAGCTAGTCCTCTCCCATCATGCCTTAGGACATGTGCTGCTGTTTAGATGTTCTTGTTTCATTGTTTATGGTTACGTTACTTTTAACTGTTGTCTTGAATGTTGTGTTTATACTATGGTACAAAGTCACTGACAGTTATTGTTTTATAGGAAGGAAGAATGCAGTACCATAAGTGAGTTCTGTTATGCTGTTATTGACCCTTGAAGCACATTGTAAAACAAGCAAGTGTTTAATAAAAAGCTTCTCCTACCAGCTTGGGTGGAATTACAAGCTCAAGCTTTCCTGTGTGCTTATTTGCAAGACTTGTATGTGCCATAATAATTTTAATAAAGCAAAGTTAAGATGAGAAGCTTGTTCCAATTCATCTTCAGACAGTGCTGCCAGTCACGGTTGGAGCAGTTTTTACTGTCATCTTGCTGTTGAGCCATAAATTACATTTGTTTTCAAACTCTTAAAATGAAGCCGGTTCTTCTCTCGTCATATCTCCGCGACGGAGGTACAAAGAGCTATGAAAATCGCAGTCAAAGTTCAGCAAAGTCTGCTGATTTACCCAGTACAAGAATTGTGCTTCTATCCCACCTAGTTTTTGAGTTACACGACGTTTTGTAACTCCGAAAAATCGGCGTTTTACGCCTCTCACCGCGATCTAATTCTGACTGCTCAAGTCTCTGTGTTTTAGGCACCCGCCCCCTTTGTGAGCAGACCTCATTTGGCTCAGAGGGTTGAGAAGCTACTGTGAGACCCGGTGGCAGAGGTTCGAGTCCTACCTGTGACAGTTGCTACACATCATCCCACTTGCATGCACTCTGCTTTCTTGATACTCTTCAGTGTACCCTTACACATAAAGCCATCTCCATCAAACGCGTTCTACACCTCTTTTTTAGCAGATAATTCTGCTTTTTCGCTTGTTTTCAGCAACTGCTGATGCTGATAGCCCTCCTAGTTTTTGAGTTACACGACGTTTTGTAACTCCCAAAAAACGGCGCTTTTCGCCTCTCACCACGATCTATTCTGATTGCTGATCTCTTTGTTTTTCAGCCGCCTGCCCTCTTGCCAGGTGGCGCAATTAGTAATGACACGGCTCTGCAGCTCAAAGGTCGTGGGTTCAATCCCACCTTGGTCAACATTTTTTTTCACTACAAATTTATACACTATCAAGACCTGTAATTTATATTGCTATTTTTTTTCACTACAAATGAGTAGTGCAAAAACATACTATTTCTGCAACATCACAGTATATCTGTTATGTTATAGTATTACTACTAAATCACATTATTTCTGCCAATTCAAGGAGGCTGACTGTTACTAAGTGCATCAGTGTACATAGGTCATCTCTTGTGTTGGAGTGCCCTCTTGTGGCACCTTTTGGGTAGTGCCTTAGTAAACGTGAACACTGCAAAGAAGTGGTATCAGACTGGTTTGTAGTGGAGGAATTTGTTGCCAGTTTCTTTCATCTTTAATCCGTATTCATGTTGTAATGTAGTAGTACCACAATATGGCAGAAACACTATGTTTTGGCACAAATACTTTGATTTGGTATACTTTAGCTTCTTCACCCTTTTCAGCAAAATTTTCATTTTTTTTCACCCCTTTTCAGCACAAATTCCAGCTTTTTTGGCTGTTTTCAGAAAAAAAACTCTTTTCAGCAGAAACTCTGCAGATTCATCTCTTTCAGCGCAAGTTTCTGCTTCTTTGCCTCTTTCTGCAGAAATTCTGCTGATCCACCTCTTTTCTGCAAAACTTTCAGCCTTTTCACCTGTTATCAGCACAATTCTCAGCAGCTTCTGCTCATTCAGCAGAATTGTCCGTCTCTCCACAACAACTTTTTGCAACTTTTCATCTTTTTCAGCTTTTCACAGACAGCTTCAACGTCAAAGGCATCCACACTGCATTTCTCAGGAAATGCAATTTTTCTAGTTCTT
>NW_020328359.1:0-14380 GCF_001858045.2 Oreochromis niloticus
GTACGTTTTTGCCGTCTATCTACTTCAGTTTTCAGCCGATTTTCTCCGTTCAAACTCTATACTGTTCTGCTCTTTCTCTTGTTGCTATGACTTTTGGTGTTTATTACTTTATACTTTTTAAAATATTACACTTTTTCCTTAATTTGTCCCATTGAAATGAATGGAAACTTCCACAATTCTGCTAAAACTTGCTTGTTTTTGAAACTTAACTACTTTGTCATACTTTCACCTAGAAACTCCATTCAAACTTTAAAATGTTCTCAGACTATTGGGCTATTCCTGTGATTCAGCTTTTTCAGATCTTCTACCATTTTAAATTTTATACCTCTTTAAGTTTTCAGTTGCAAATTGTGATTTTCAGAAAATACATGCGTTGCTATGGTTGCTATGCAATTAACTCAGAGTGTGCACTCGTCCTTTCTGAATTTTCTCTTCATGTCTGAACAACTTCTTGCTACTCGCTCAATTTCCACTCAACCCCCACAAATTATACATCAAAACGTAGGTATTTTGTGGCTTTCAGAAAATGTCACTATCATTGTTGTGGGACTTATAGACTTTTTGCAATCTCCTCAGAGTAACATAAAGTCTCAAAACTCTCCATAGAAACTCAATGGAGAGTTTCTTCAAAATCAGCGCTGGAATTCTCTAATGAGAGGCATTTTCAAATCGTCATATCTCCTTAACGAAACAAAGTTGAGACATGACGCTTGTGCCAATATATCTTCAGACGTCACTGATGCTCACAATTCAAGAATTTTTTCCTCACCTATTACCGTTTGGCCATGAATTACACTTGTTTGAGGTAGGAAATTTGTCCCTCGCTCAGATTTCTTCAGATTTCAAACTCTGGAAATGAGGCACTTTTTTCTCTCATCATATCTTTTTGATGGATTTCCACAGAGACCTGAAAATTCCCATGACTGTTCACCAAAGCCTGCTGTTTCTTACGGTGAAAGAATGATTTTGATGCTCCATATAGATTTAGAGTTACAAAACATTGTTTGAGGGCAAGTCAAGGCAGTTTTGCTTTGCCTCTACTCAGTTACAGTGTATTACAAGTCATATATCTTTAATAATTTATATTTTATCTCTGATTTATGAAGACCTGCAGATTCCCCATCTCTTCTGAACAAATCGGTGTCAGAATGAGCATTCTAGCCCCTACGGTTAGGAAATTATGGCCATTTGTTCGAGGGGAATCCTGAATGTGAGAAATAACTGCAGAAAACTCACACCTCTCTCTGTGTCTGTGTGTGTAAGTGCTGATTACAGCAGGTGCAGCCAATTTAGCTGACTTAGATATACCAAACCCAGACTCTCAACAGCCTCTGCACACTTTGCTCTCTGTGTATGTGTGTGTGTATATCAATATTTCTCCCATGTTAAAGTATTACTCCTCCATAATAGTATTTGTGCTAATCAAAGTACTTCTACTACATCTTAGTACTTCTGCTCAATCATAGTATTTCTGCTAAATCATAGTATTTTTGAAAAATCATGGTATTTGTGCCAAATCATGGTTTGGGGCAGAACCATAATATTTATTTTATGTTATGAGATTACTACTAAGTGCAGGAATGTCTGTTATGTTATAGTTTATGTGCTGAATATAGTATATCTGCCAAATCATAGTATTTATCCCAAATCATAGTATTTATGCAAAATTACAGTATTTCTGCCAAAAGCAGAAATAGTACCTTTTAGCAGAAATTTCTGTGAAAAGATATTATTTATGTTAAAACATAGTATTTCTGCTAAATCATAGTATTTCTGCCAAATCATAGTATTTGTACTTATTCATAGTACTTGTGCCAAATCATAGTATTTGTACCCAATCATAGTATTTCTGCAATATGATCGTATTTGTGCCAAATCATGGTATCTTTTTGCCAAATCATGGTATTTGTGCCAAATCATGTTATTTGTGGCCAGTTAAAATTTCTGTTATATTAGTGTTACTACTAAGTCATAGAATTTCTGTTATGTTATAGTATATCTGCTGATTATGGTATATGTGCCAAATAATAGTATTTATAGCAAATAATAGTATTACTGCCCAAACATAGTATTTCTTGTAGTATTTGTAGTAGTAGTTGTTGTAGTATTTGTGCAAAAACATAGAATTTCTGCAAAATCATAGTATATCTGTTATGTTATAGTATTACTACCAAATCATAGTATTCCAAATCATAGTATTACTGCAATTCCATAGTATTTGAGCGAAATCGTACTATTTGTGAAAAAACATACTATGTCTGCAAAATCACATTATATCTGCTATGTTATACTATTACTACTAAGTCACAGTATTTCTGCCAATTCGTAGTATTCGTACTAAATCATACTACTTGTGCCAAATCATAGTATTGAAATCAAAATATAGTATTTGTACCAAAGCATTGTATTTGTACGAAGTACAGTATTTCTGCCAAATCAGAGAATTACTGCAATTTCATAGTATTTGAGGAATCCCTTTTGTTATAGTATTACTTCTAAGTCGTAGTATTTCTGCTTTGTCATAGTATTTGTACTGAAACATAGTATTTCTGCCAAATCATAGTTTTACTGCTATTTCATAGTGTTTGAGTGAAATTACAGTGTTTCTGCAAAAACATTGTATTTCTGCTAAATCATAGTATTTCTGTTATCTTAAAGTACTTGCACTCAATTATAGTATTTGTGCCAAAGTGTAGTATTTCTGCCAAATCATATTATCTCTGCTAAATCATAGTGTCTGCCAAATCATAATATTTGTGCCTAAACGCAGCATTTGTACCAAAACATAGTATTGCTGCTATATCATAGTATTTGATCCAAATCATAGTATATGTCCTAAAACATAGTATTTCTGCCAAATCATACTATTTGTCCTAAAGCATAGTATTTCAACAAAATCACAGTATTTCTGCTATGTTATAGTATTTGTGCTTGTAGAAAAACCTGTGTTATTGTGAGCTACATTACCCAGCAGCCTCTGAGCAGTGAGGGAATTCATGGGACTTCTGAGCTAGATGGTCTTCCTTCGTTCCTGGGCTAACGATTGAGGAGAGAGCTGCTGGGAAGGGGAGCAAATAGCCCATCCTGTATTTGTTGGGATGGTGTGTGTCACATAAACGTGAGTTAATGTTCCATGCTTAAGATGTTTACCCTGCTACTTGTGTGTATTGGTTTTAGTTACCTTTAGCGTATGTGCTAGTTAGCGATAGCTATGGCAGCACAGTTATTTGATTGTTTTGGGCTTGTTCCTGCTTTGTTTGTTCCCCCTGCAAATTTATGTGAATTTGTACACTGTAATATCGCTGTATTACGTAGTGGCTAAGTAGGAGGCTGACTGTTACTAAGTGCATCAGTGTACATAGGTCATCTCTTGTGTTGGAGTGCCCTCTTGTGGCACCTTTTGGGTAGTGCCTTAGTAAACGTGAACACTGCAAAGAAGTGGTATCAGACTGGTTTGTAGTGGAGGAATTTGTTGCCAGTTTCTTTCATCTTTAATCCGTATTCATGTTGTAATGTAGTAACTTTTGTGGCGCAAATACCACAATATGGCAGAAATACCATGTTTTGGCACAAATACTTTGATTTGGTATACTTTAGCTTCTTCACCCCTTTTCAGCAAAATTTTCATTTTTTTCACCCCTTTTCAGCACAAATTCCAGCTTTTTCAGGTGTTTTCAACAGAAATCTCTTTTATTTCTGATTGCTGATGTCTTTGTTTTTCAGCCGCCCGCCCCCTTTCCAGGTGGCGCAATCAGTAATGACACGGCTCTGCAGCTCAATGGTCGTGGGTTCAATCCCACCTTGGTCAACATTTTTTTTTCACTACAAATTTATACACTTTCACAGACCTGTAATTTATATTGCTAATTTTTTTCACTACAAATGAGTAGTGCAAAAACATACTATGTCTGCAACATCACAGTATATCTGTTATGTTATAGTATTACTACTAAATCACATTATTTCTGCCAATTCAAGGAGGCTGACTGTTACTAAGTGCATCAGTGTACATAGGTCATCTCTTGTGTTGGAGTGCCCTCTTGTGGCGCCTTTTGGGTAGTGCCTTAGTAAACGTGAACACTGCAAAGAAGTGGTATCAGACTGGTTTGTAGTGGAGGAATTTGTTGCCAGTTTCTTTCATCTTTAATCCGTATTCATGTTGTAATGTAGTAGTACCACAATATGGCAGAAAAAATATGTTTTGGCACAAATACTTTGATTTGGTATACTTTAGCTTCTTCACCCCTTTTCAGCAAAATTTTCATTTTTTTCACCCCTTTTCAGCACAAATTCCAGTTTTTTTGGCTGTTTTCAGAAAACAAAAACTCTTTTCAGCGCAAGTTTCTGCTTCTTTGCCTCTTTTCTGCAGAAATTCTGCTGATTCACCTCTTTTCTGCAAAATTTTCAGCCTTTTCACCTCTGACTGTTACTAAGTGCATCAGTGTACATAGGTCATCTCTTGTGTTGGAGTGCCCTCTTGTGGCGCCTTTTGGGTAGTGCCTTAGTAAACGTGAACACTGCATAGAAGTGGTATCAGACTGGTTTGTAGTGGAGGAATTTGTTGCCAGTTTCTTTCATCTTTAATCCATATTCATGTTGTAATGTAGTAACTTTCACCCCTTTTCCGCAAAATTTTCATTTTTTTCACCCCTTTTCAGCACAAATTCCAGCTTTTTTGGCTGTTTTCAGAAAAAAAAACTCTTTTCAGCAGAAACTCTGCTGATTCATCTCTTTTCAGCGCAAGTTTCTGCTTCTTTGCCTCTTTTCTGCAAAAATTCTGCTGATTCACCTCTTTTCTCCAAAACTTTCAGCCTTTTGACCTCTTATCAGCACAATTCTCAGCAGCTTCTGCTCATTTAAGCAGAATTGTCCGTCTCTCCACCTCTTCTTTGTAAGAATGACTTTGGCTCAGGGAAATGAATAGCCACCTTGAGACCAGGAGGGCCAGGTTCGAATCCTGCTCAGTGGGGCATTTTTTTTTTCACCACCATACAACTTTTTGCAACTTTTCATCGTTTTTAGCTTTTCATAGTATCATAGTATTTCCACAAAATATTTGTATTTCTGCTACGTTATATTATTACTGCTCATAGTATTTCTGCCAAATTTTGGTATTTGCTCCAAAGCACAGTATTTCTGCCAAATCACAATATAACTGCAAAATAAAGGTTTTTGAGACAAATCATAGCGTTTGTGCTAAATCCTAGTAATTCTGCTCATAGAATTTCTGCTATGCTGAGGTGCTTTCTGCTAGATTATAGTTTTTCTGCTAAATCAAAGTATTTCATGTAAATCATACCAAGTCCCAGTGTTTCTGCCAAATCATAAATCATAAATAATGTGGCGTGTTGGGGGAACAGCTAGTCCTCTCCCATCATGCCTTAGGACATGTGCTGCTGTTTAGATGTTCTTGTTTCATTGTTTATGGTTACGTTACTTTAACTGTTGTCTTGAATGTTGTGTTTATACTATGGTACAAAGTCACTGACAGTTATTGTTTTATAGGAAGGAAGAATGCAGTACCATAAGTGAGTTCTGTTATGCTGTTATTGACCCTTGAAGCACATTGTAAAACAAGCAAGTGTTTAATAAAAAGCTTCTCCTACCAGCTTGGGGTGGAATTACAAGCTCAAGCTTTCCCTGTGTGCTTATTTGCAAGACTTGTATGTGCCATAATAATTTTAATAAAGCAAAGTTAAGATGAGAAGCTTGTTCCAATTCATCTTCAGACAGTGCTGCCAGTCACGGTTGGAGCAGTTTTTACTGTCATCTTGCTGTTGAGCCATAAATTACATTTGTTTTCAAACTCTTAAAATGAAGCCGGTTCTTCTCTCGTCATATCTCCGCGACGGAGGTACAAAGAGCTATGAAAATCGCAGTCAAAGTTCAGCAAAGTCTGCTGATTTACCCAGTACAAGAATTGTGCTTCTATCCCACCTAGTTTTTGAGTTACACGACGTTTTGTAACTCCGAAAAATCGGCGTTTTACGCCTCTCACCGCGATCTAATTCTGACTGCTCAAGTCTCTGTGTTTTAGGCACCCGCCCCCTTTGTGAGCAGACCTCATTTGGCTCAGAGGGTTGAGAAGCTACTGTGAGACCCGGTGGCAGAGGTTCGAGTCCTACCTGTGACAGTTGCTACACATCATCCCCACTTGCATGCACTCTGCTTTCTTGATACTCTTCAGTGTACCCTTACACATAAAGCCATCTCCATCAAACGCGTCTACACCTCTTTTTTAGCAGATAATTCTGCTTTTTCGCTTGTTTTCAGCAACTGCTGATGCTGATAGCCCTCCTAGTTTTGAGTTACACGACGTTTTGTAACTCCAAAAAACGGCGCTTTTCGCCTCTCACCACGATCTATTTCTGATTGCTGATCTCTTTGTTTTTCAGCCGCCTGCCCTCTTGCCAGGTGGCGCAATTAGTAATGACACGGCTCTGCAGCTCAAAGGTCGTGGGTTCAATCCCACCTTGGTCAACATTTTTTTTTCACTACAAATTTATACACTATCACAGACCTGTAATTTATATTGCTATTTTTTTCACTACAAATGAGTAGTGCAAAAACATACTATTTCTTCAACATCACAGTATATCTGTTATGTTATAGTATTACTACTAAATCACATTATTTCTGCCAATTCAAGGAGGCTGACTGTTACTAAGTGCATCAGTGTACATAGGTCATCTCTTGTGTTGGAGTGCCCTCTTGTGGCACCTTTTGGGTAGTGCCTTAGTAAACGTGAACACTGCAAAGAAGTGGTATCAGACTGGTTTAGTGGAGGAATTTGTTGCCAGTTTCTTTCATCTTTAATCCGTATTCATGTTGTAATGTAGTAGTACCACAATATGGCAGAAAAAATATGTTTTGGCACAAATACTTTGATTTGGTATACTTTAGCTTCTTCACCCCTTTTCAGCAAAATTTTCATTTTTTCACCCCTTTTCAGCACAAATTCCAGTTTTTTTGGCTGTTTTCAGAAAACAAAAACTCTTTTCAGCGCAAGTTTCTGCTTCTTTGCCTCTTTTCTGCAGAAATTCTGCTGATTCACCTCTTTTCTGCAAAATTTTCAGCCTTTTCACCTCTGACTGTTACTAAGTGCATCAGTGTACATAGGTCATCTCTTGTGTTGGAGTGCCCTCTTGTGGCGCCTTTTGGGTAGTGCCTTAGTAAACGTGAACACTGCATAGAAGTGGTATCAGACTGGTTTGTAGTGGAGGAATTTGTTGCCAGTTTCTTTCATCTTTAATCCATATTCATGTTGTAATGTAGTAACTTTCACCCCTTTTCCGCAAAATTTTCATTTTTTTCCCCTTTTCAGCACAAATTCCAGCTTTTTTGGCTGTTTTCAGAAAAAAAAACTCTTTTCAGCAGAAACTCTGCTGATTCATCTCTTTTCAGCGCAAGTTTCTGCTTCTTTGCCTCTTTTCTGCAAAAATTCTGCTGATTCACCTCTTTTCTCCAAAACTTTCAGCCTTTTGACCTCTTATCAGCACAATTCTCAGCAGCTTCTGCTCATTTAAGCAGAATTGTCCGTCTCTCCACCTCTTCTTTGTAAGAATGACTTTGGCTCAGGGAAATGAATAGCCACCTTGAGACCAGGAGGGCCAGGTTCGAATCCTGCTCAGTGGGGCATTTTTTTTTTCACCACCATACAACTTTTTGCAACTTTTCATCGTTTTTAGCTTTTCATAGTATCATAGTATTTCCACAAAATATTTGTATTTCTGCTACGTTATATTATTACTGCTCATAGTATTTCTGCCAAATTTTGGTATTTGCTCCAAAGCACAGTATTCTGCCAAATCACAATATAACTGCAAAATAAAGGTTTTTGAGACAAATCATAGCGTTTGTGCTAAATCCTAGTAATTCTGCTCATAGAATTTCTGCTATGCTGAGGTGCTTTCTGCTAGATTATAGTTTTTCTGCTAAATCAAAGTATTTCATGTAAATCATACCAAGTCCCAGTGTTTCTGCCAAATCATAAATCATAAATAATGTGGCGTGTTGGGGGAACAGCTAGTCCTCTCCCATCATGCCTTAGGACATGTGCTGCTGTTTAGATGTTCTTGTTTCATTGTTTATGGTTACGTTACTTTTAACTGTTGTCTTGAATGTTGTGTTTATACTATGGTACAAAGTCACTGACAGTTATTGTTTTATAGGAAGGAAGAATGCAGTACCATAAGTGAGTTCTGTTATGCTGTTATTGACCCTTGAAGCACATTGTAAAACAAGCAAGTGTTTAATAAAAAGCTTCTCCTACCAGCTTGGGGTGGAATTACAAGCTCAAGCTTTCCCTGTGTGCTTATTTGCAAGACTTGTATGTGCCATAATAATTTTAATAAAGCAAAGTTAAGATGAGAAGCTTGTTCCAATTCATCTTCAGACAGTGCTGCCAGTCACGGTTGGAGCAGTTTTTACTGTCATCTTGCTGTTGAGCCATAAATTACATTTGTTTTCAAACTCTTAAAATGAAGCCGGTTCTTCTCTCGTCATATCTCCGCGACGGAGGTACAAAGAGCTATGAAAATCGCAGTCAAAGTTCAGCAAAGTCTGCTGATTTACCCAGTACAAGAATTGTGCTTCTATCCCACCTAGTTTTGAGTTACACGACGTTTTGTAACTCCGAAAAATCGGCGTTTTACGCCTCTCACCGCGATCTAATTCTGACTGCTCAAGTCTCTGTGTTTTAGGCACCCGCCCCCTTTGTGAGCAGACCTCATTTGGCTCAGAGGGTTGAGAAGCTACTGTGAGACCCGGTGGCAGAGTTCGAGTCCTACCTGTGACAGTTGCTACACATCATCCCCACTTGCATGCACTCTGCTTTCTTGATACTCTTCAGTGTACCCTTACACATAAAGCCATCTCCATCAAACGCGTCTACACCTCTTTTTTAGCAGATAATTCTGCTTTTTCGCTTGTTTTCAGCAACTGCTGATGCTGATAGCCCTCCTAGTTTTTGAGTTACACGACGTTTTGTAACTCCAAAAAACGGCGCTTTTCGCCTCTCACCACGATCTATTTCTGATTGCTGATCTCTTTGTTTTTCAGCCGCCTGCCCTCTTGCCAGGTGGCGCAATTAGTAATGACACGGCTCTGCAGCTCAAAGGTCGTGGGTTCAATCCCACCTTGGTCAACATTTTTTTTTCACTACAAATTTATACACTATCACAGACCTGTAATTTATATTGCTATTTTTTTTCACTACAAATGAGTAGTGCAAAACATACTATTTCTGCAACATCACAGTATATCTGTTATGTTATAGTATTACTACTAAATCACATTATTTCTGCCAATTCAAGGAGGCTGACTGTTACTAAGTGCATCAGTGTACATAGGTCATCTCTTGTGTTGGAGTGCCCTCTTGTGGCACCTTTTGGGTAGTGCCTTAGTAAACGTGAACACTGCAAAGAAGTGGTATCAGACTGGTTTGTAGTGGAGGAATTTGTTGCCAGTTTCTTTCATCTTTAATCCGTATTCATGTTGTAATGTAGTAGTACCACAATATGGCAGAAACACTATGTTTTGGCACAAATACTTTGATTTGGTATACTTTAGCTTCTTCACCCCTTTTCAGCAAAATTTTCATTTTTTCACCCCTTTTCAGCACAAATTCCAGCTTTTTTGGCTGTTTCAGAAAAAAAACTCTTTTCAGCAGAAACTCTGCAGATTCATCTCTTTTCAGCGCAAGTTTCTGCTTCTTTGCCTCTTTTCTGCAGAAATTCTGCTGATCCACCTCTTTTCTGCAAAACTTTCAGCCTTTTCACCTGTTATCAGCACAATTCTCAGCAGCTTCTGCTCATTTCAGCAGAATTGTCCGTCTCTCCACAACAACTTTTTGCAACTTTTCATCTTTTTCAGCTTTTCAGCAGACAGCTTCAACGTCAAGGCATCCACACTGCATTTTCTCAGGAAATGCAATTTTCTAGTTTTTCTAATTGTTTCTGTTCTTATTGTGTGATGCCTAAAGGGCTTCCAACACTATTGTTCTGTTTCTCTTATTCTTTATTCCACTTATTATTCTAGTTGCTTCCGTACATTTTTGGCACTTAACTACTCCACAGTTTTCTGCCGATTTTCTCAGTTCAAACTCTATACTGTTCTGCTCTTTCTGCTCTTCCGCAATGACTTTTGGTGTTATACTGTTATACTTTTAAAATATTACACTTTTTTCTTTAATTTGTCCCATTGAAATGAATGGAACTTCCACAATTCTGCTAAAACTTGCTTGTTTTGAAACTTAACTACTTTGTCATACTTTCACCTAGAAACTCCATTCAAACTTTAAAATGTTCTCAGATTATTGGGCTATTCCTGTCTGATTCAGCTTTTTCAGATCTTCTACCGTTTAATTTTATACCTCTTTAAGTTTTCAGTTGCAAAATTGTGATTTTTCAGAAATACATGCGTTGCTATGGTTGCTATGCAATTAACTCAGAGTGTGCACTCGTCCTTTCTGAATTTTCTCTCATGTCTGAACAACTTCTTGCTACTCGCTCAATTTCCACTCAACCCCACAAATTATACATCAAAACGTAGGTATTTCTGTTGGCTTTCAGAAAATGTCACTATCATTGTTGTGGACTTATAGATTTTTGCAATCTCCTCAGAGTAACATAAAGTCTCAAAACTCTCCATAGAAACTCAATGGAGAGTTTCTTCAAAATCAGCGCTGGAATTCTCTAATGAGAGGCATTTTCAAATCGTCATATCTCCTTAACGAAACAAAGTTGAGACATGACGCTTGTGCCAATATATCTTCAGACGTCACTGATGCTCACAATTCAAGAATTTTTCCTCACCTATTACCGTTTGGCCATGAATTACACTTGTTTGGATAGGAAATTTGTCCCTCGCTCAGATTTCTTCAGATTTCAAACTCTGGAAATGAGGCACTTTTTCTCTCATCATATCTTTTGATGGATTTCCACAGAGACCTGAAAATTCCCATGACTGTTCACCAAAGCCTGCTGTTTCTTACGGTGAAAGAATGATTTTGATGCTCCATATAGATTTAGAGTTACAAAACATTGTTTGAGGGCAAGTCAAGGCAGTTTTGCTTTGCCTCTACTCAGTTACAGTGTATTACAAGTCATATATCTTTAATAATTATATTTTATCTCTGATTTATGAAGACCTGCAGATTCCCATCTCTTCTGAACAAATCGGTGTCAGAATGAGCATTCTAGCCCCTACGGTTAGGAAATTATGGCCATTTGTTCGAGGGGAATCCTGAATGTGAGAAAATACTGCAGAAAACTCACACCTCTCTCTGTGTCTGTGTGTGTAAGTGCTGATTACAGCAGGTGCAGCCAATTTAGCTGACTAGATATACCAAACCCAGACTCTCAACAGCCCTGCACACTTTGCTCTCTGTGTATGTGTGTGTGTATATCAATATTTCTCCCATGTTAAAGTATTACTCCTCCATAATAGTATTTGTGCTACATCAAAGTACTCTACTACATCTTAGTACTTCTGCTCAATCATAGTATTTCTGCTAAATCATAGTATTTTGAAAAATCATGGTATTTGTGCCAAATCATGGTTTGGGGCAGAACCATAATATTTATTTTATGTTATGAGATTACTACTAAGTGCAGGAATGTCTGTTATGTTATAGTTTATGTGCTGAATATAGTATATCTGCCAAATCATAGTATTTATCCCAAATCATAGTATTTATGCAAAATTACAGTATTTCTGCCAAAAAGCAGAAATAGTACCTTTAGCAGAAATTTCTGTGAAAAGATATTATTTATGTTAAAACATAGTATTTCTGCTAAATCATAGTATTTCTGCCAAATCATAGTATTTGTACTTATTCATAGTACTTGTGCCAAATCATAGTATTTGTACCCAATCATAGTATTTCTGCAATATGATCGTATTTGTGCCAAATCATGGTATCTTTTTGCCAAATCATGGTATTTGTGCCAAATCATGTTATTTGTGGCCAGTTAAAATTTCTGTTATATTAGTGTTACTACTAAGTCATAGAATTTCTGTTATGTTATAGTATATCTGCTGATTATGGTATATGTCCAAATATATAGTATTTTATAGCAAATAATAGTATTACTGCCCAAACATAGTATTTCTTGTAGTATTTGTAGTAGTAGTTGTTGTAGTATTTGTGCAAAAACATAGAATTTCTGCAAAAATCATAGTATATCTGTTATGTTATAGTATTACTACCAAATCATAGTATTCCAAATCATAGTATTACTGCAATTCCATAGTATTTGAGCGAAATCGTACTATTTGTGAAAAAACATACTATGTCTGCAAAATCACATTATATCTGCTATGTTATACTATTACTACTAAGTCACAGTATTTCTGCCAATTCGTAGTATTCGTACTAAATCATACTACTTGTGCCAAATCATAGTATTGAAATCAAATATAGTATTTGTACCAAAGCATTGTATTTGTACGAAGTACAGTATTTCTGCCAAATCAGAATTACTGCAATTTCATAGTATTTGAGGAATCCCTTTTGTTATAGTATTACTTCTAAGTCGTAGTATTTCTGCTTTGTCATAGTATTTGTACTGAAACATAGTATTTCTGCCAAATCATAGTTTTACTGCTATTTCATAGTGTTTGAGTGAAATTACAGTGTTCTGCAAAAACATTGTATTTCTGCTAAATCATAGTATTTCTGTTATCTTAAAGTACTTGCACTCAATTATAGTATTTGTGCCAAAGTGTAGTATTCTGCCAAATATATTATCTCTGCTAAATCATAGTGTCTGCCAAATCATAATATTTGTGCCTAAACGCAGCATTGTACCAAAACATAGTATTGCTGCTATATCATAGTATTTGATCCAATCATAGTATATGTCCTAAAACATAGTATTTCTGCCAAATCATACTATTTGTCCTAAAGCATAGTATTTCAACAAATCACAGTATTTCTGCTATGTTATAGTATTTGTGCTTGTAGAAAAACCTGTGTTATTGTGAGCTACATTACCCAGCAGCCTCTGAGCAGTGAGGGAATTCATGGGACTTCTGAGCTAATGGTCTTCCTTCGTTCCTGGCTAACGATTGAGGAGAGAGCTGCTGGGAAGGGGAGCAAATAGCCCATCCTGATTTGTTGGGATGGTGTGTGTCACATAAACGTGAGTTAATGTTCCATGCTTAAGATGTTTACCCTGCTACTTGTGTGTATTGGTTTTAGTTACCTTTAGCGTATGTGCTAGTTAGCGATAGCTATGGCAGCACAGTTATTTGATTTTGTTGGGCTTGTTCCTGCTTTGTTTGTTCCCCCTGCAAATTTATGTGAATTTGTACACTGTAATATCGCTGTATTACGTAGTGGCTAAGTAGGAGGCTGACTGTTACTAAGTGCATCAGTGTACATAGGTCATCTCTTGTGTTGGAGTGCCCTCTTGGGCACCTTTTGGGTAGTGCCTTAGTAAACGTGAACACTGCAAAGAAGTGGTATCAGACTGGTTGTAGTGGAGGAATTTGTTGCCAGTTTCTTTCATCTTTAATCCGTATTCATGTTGTAATGTATAACTTTTGTGGCGCAAATACCACAATATGGCAGAAATACCATGTTTTGGCACAAATACTTTGATTTGTATACTTTAGCTTCTTCACCCCTTTCAGCAAAATTTTCATTTTTTTCACCCCTTTTCAGCACAAATTCCCAGCTTTTTCAGGTGTTTTCAACAGAAATCTCTTTATTTCGATGATTGCTGATGTCTTTGTTTTCAGCGCCCGCCCCCTTCCAGGTGGCGCAATCAAATGACACGGCTCTGCAGCTCAATGTCGTGGGTTCAATCCCACCTTGGTCAACATTTTTTTCACTACAAATTTATACACTTTCACAGACCTGTAATTTATATTGCTAAATTTTTTTTCACTACAAATGAGTAGTGCAAAACATACTATGTCTGCAAACATCACAGTATATCTGTTATGTTATGTATTACTACTAAATCACATTATTTTCTGCCAATTCAAGGAGGCTGACTCTTACTAAGTGCATCAGTGTACATAGGTCATCTCTTGTGTTGGAGTGCCTCTTGTGGCGCCTTTTGGGTAGTGCCTTAGTAAACGTGAACACTGCAAAGAAGTGGTATCAGACTGGTTTGTAGTGGAGGAATTGTTGCCAGTTTCTTTCATCTTTAATCCGTATTCATGTTGTAATGTAGTAGTACCACAATATGCAGAAAAAAATATGTTTTTGGCACAAATACTTTGATTTGGTATACTTTAGCTTCTTCACCCCTTTTCAGCAAAATTTTCATTTTTTCACCCCTTTTCAGCACAAATTCCAGTTTTTGGCTGTTTTCAGAAAACAAAAACTCTTTTCAGCGCAAGTTTCGCTTCTTTGCCTCTTTTCTGC
>NW_020328360.1:0-14515 GCF_001858045.2 Oreochromis niloticus
AAACTCTATACTGTTCTGCTCTTTCTGCTCTTTCCGGCAATGACTTTTGTGTTTATTACTGTTATACTTTTTAAAATATTACACTTTTTCCTTTAATTTGTCCCATTGAAATGAATGGGAAACTTCCACAATTCTGCTAAAACTTGCTTGTCTTTGAAACTTAACTACTTTGTCATACTTTCACCTAGAAACTCCATTCAAACTTTAAAATGTTCTCAGATATTGGGCTATTCCTGTCTGATTCAGCTTTTTCAGATCTTCTACTACTTTTAATTTTATACCTCTTTAAGTTTTCAGTTGCAAAATTGTGATTTTTCAGAAAATACATGCGTTGCTATGGTTGCTATGCAATTAACTCAGAGTGTGCACTCGTCCTTTCTGAATTTTCTCTTCATGTCTGAACAACTTCTTGCTACTCGCTCAATTTCCACTCAACCCCACAAATTATACATCAAAACGTAGGTATTTTGTTGGCTTTCAGAAAATGTCACTATCATTGTTGTGGGACTTATAGACTTTTTGCAGATCTCCTCAGAGTAACATAAAGTCTCAAAACTCTCCATAGAAACTCAATGGAGAGTTTCTTCAAAATCAGCGCTGGAATTCTCTAATGAGAGGCATTTTCAAATCGTCATATCTCCTTAACGAAACAAAGTTGAGACATGACGCTTGTGCCAATATATCTTCAGACGTCACTGATGCTCACAATTCAAGAATTTTTCCTCACCTATTACCGTTTGGCCATGAATTACACTTGTTTGAGGATAGGAAATTTGTCCCTCGCTCAGATTTCTTCAGATTTCAAACTCTGGAAATGAGGCACTTTTTTCTCTCATCATATCTTTTTGATGGATTTCCACAGAGACCTGAAAATTCCCATGACTGTTCACCAAAGCCTGCTGTTTCTTACGGTGAAAGAATGATTTTGATGCTCCATATAGATTTAGAGTTACAAAACATGTTTGAGGGCAAGTCAAGGCAGTTTTGCTTTGCCTCTACTCAGTTACAGTGTATTACAAGTCATATATCTTTAATAATTTATATTTATCTCTGATTTATGAAGACCTGCAGATTCCCCCATCTCTTCTGAACAAATCGGTGTCAGAATGAGCATTCTAGCCCCTACGGTTAGGAAATTATGGCCATTTGTTCGAGGGGAATCCTGAATGTGAGAAATATACTGCAGAAAACTCACACCTCTCTCTGTGTCTGTGTGTGTAAGTGCTGATTACAGCAGGTGCAGCCAATTTAGCTGACTTAGATATACCAAACCCAGACTCTCAACAGCCTCTGCACACTTTGCTCTCTGTGTATGTGTGTGTGTATATCAATATTTCTCCCATGTTAAAGTATTACTCCTCCATAATAGTATTTGTGCTACATCAAAGTACTTCTACTACATCTTAGTACTTCTGCTCAATCATAGTATTCTGCTAAATCATAGTATTTTTGAAAATCATGGTATTTGTGCCAAATCATGGTTTGGGGCAGAACCATAATATTTATTTTATGTTATGAGATTACTACTAAGTGCAGGAATGTCTGTTATGTTATAGTTTATGTGCTGAATATAGTATATCTGCCAAATCATAGTATTTATCCCAAATCATAGTATTTATGCAAAATTACAGTATTTCTGCCAAAAAGCAGAAATAGTACCTTTTAGCAGAAATTTCTGTGAAAAGATATTATTTATGTTAAACATAGTATTTCTGCTAAATCATAGTATTTCTGCCAAATCATAGTATTGTACTTATTCATAGTACTTGTGCCAAATCATAGTATTTGTACCCAATCATAGTATTTCTGCAATATGATCGTATTTGTGCCAAATCATGGTATCTTTTTGCCAAATCATGGTATTT
Source organism: Oreochromis niloticus (assembly GCF_001858045.2). Classification (NCBI taxonomy): domain Eukaryota; kingdom Metazoa; phylum Chordata; class Actinopteri; order Cichliformes; family Cichlidae; genus Oreochromis; species Oreochromis niloticus. Next base: position 1,866 of record NW_020328360.1, read on the forward strand.
GTGCCAAATCATGTTATTTGTGGCCAGTTAAAATTTCTGTTATATTAGTGTTACTACTAAGTCATAGAATTTCTGTTATGTTATAGTATATCTGCTGATTATGGTATATGTGCCAAATAATAGTATTTATAGCAAATAATAGTATTACTGCCCAAACATAGTATTTCTTGTAGTATTTGTAGTAGTAGTTGTTGTAGTATTTGTGCAAAAACATAGAATTTCTGCAAAATCATAGTATATCTGTTATGTTATAGTATTACTACCAAATCATAGTATTCCAAATCATAGTATTACTGCAATTCCATAGTATTTGAGCGAAATCGTACTATTTGTGAAAAACATACTATGTCTGCAAAATCACATTATATCTGCTATGTTATACTATTACTACTAAGTCACAGTATTTCTGCCAATTCGTAGTATTCGTACTAAATCATACTACTTGTGCCAAATCATAGTATTGAAATCAAAATATAGTATTTGTACCAAAGCATTGTATTTGTACGAAGTACAGTATTTCTGCCAAATCAGAGAATTACTGCAATTTCATAGTATTTTGAGGAATCCCTTTTGTTATAGTATTACTTCTAAGTCGTAGTATTTCTGCTTTGTCATAGTATTTGTACTGAAACATAGTATTTCTGCCAATCATAGTTTTACTGCTATTTCATAGTGTTTGAGTGAAATTACAGTGTTTCTGCAAAAACATTGTATTTCTGCTAAATCATAGTATTTCTGTTATCTTAAAGTACTTGCACTCAATTATAGTATTTGTGCCAAAGTGTAGTATTTCTGCCAAATCATATTATCTCTGCTAAATCATAGTGTCTGCCAAATCATAATATTTGTGCCTAAACGCAGCATTTGTACCAAAACATAGTATTGCTGCTATATCATAGTATTTGATCCAAATCATAGTATATGTCCTAAAACATAGTATTTCTGCCAAATCATACTATTTGTCCTAAAGCATAGTATTTCAACAAAATCACAGTATTTCTGCTATGTTATAGTATTTGTGCTTGTAGAAAAACCTGTGTTATTGTGAGCTACATTACCCAGCAGCCTCTGAGCAGTGAGGGAATTCATGGGACTTCTGAGCTAGATGGTCTTCCTTCGTTCCTGGGCTAACGATTGAGGAGAGAGCTGCTGGGAAGGGGAGCAAATAGCCCATCCTGTATTTGTTGGGGATGGTGTGTGTCACATAAACGTGAGTTAATGTTCCATGCTTAAGATGTTTACCCTGCTACTTGTGTGTATTGGTTTTAGTTACCTTTAGCGTATGTGCTAGTTAGCGATAGCTATGGCAGCACAGTTATTTGATTGTTTTGGGCTTGTTCCTGCTTTGTTTGTTCCCCTGCAAATTTATGTGAATTTGTACACTGTAATATCGCTGTATTACGTAGTGGCTAAGTAGGAGGCTGACTGTTACTAAGTGCATCAGTGTACATAGGTCATCTCTTGTGTTGGAGTGCCCTCTTGTGGCACCTTTTGGGTAGTGCCTTAGTAAACGTGAACACTGCAAAGAAGTGGTATCAGACTGGTTTGTAGTGGAGGAATTTGTTGCCAGTTTCTTTCATCTTTAATCCGTATTCATGTTGTAATGTAGTAACTTTTGTGGCGCAAATACCACAATATGGCAGAAATACCATGTTTTGGCACAAATACTTTGATTTGGTATACTTTAGCTTCTTCACCCCTTTTCAGCAAAATTTTCATTTTTTTCACCCCTTTTCAGCACAAATTCCAGCTTTTTCAGGTGTTTTCAACAGAAATCTCTTTTATTTCTGATTGCTGATGTCTTTGTTTTCAGCCGCCCGCCCCCTTTCCAGGTGGCGCAATCAGTAATGACACGGCTCTGCAGCTCAATGGTCGTGGGTTCAATCCCACCTTGGTCAACATTTTTTTTCACTACAAATTTATACACTTTCACAGACCTGTAATTTATATTGCTAATTTTTTCACTACAAATGAGTAGTGCAAAAACATACTATGTCTGCAACATCACAGTATATCTGTTATGTTATAGTATTACTACTAAATCACATTATTTCTGCCAATTCAAGGAGGCTGACTGTTACTAAGTGCATCAGTGTACATAGGTCATCTCTTGTGTTGGAGTGCCCTCTTGTGGCGCCTTTTGGGTAGTGCCTTAGTAAACGTGAACACTGCAAAGAAGTGGTATCAGACTGGTTTGTAGTGGAGGAATTGTTGCCAGTTTCTTTCATCTTTAATCCGTATTCATGTTGTAATGTAGTAGTACCACAATATGGCAGAAAAAATATGTTTGGCACAAATACTTTGATTTGGTATACTTTAGCTTCTTCACCCCTTTTCAGCAAAATTTTCATTTTTTTCACCCCTTTTCAGCACAAATTCCAGTTTTTTTGGCTGTTTTCAGAAAACAAAAACTCTTTTCAGCGCAAGTTTCTGCTTCTTTGCCTCTTTTCTGCAGAAATTCTGCTGATTCACCTCTTTTCTGCAAAATTTTCAGCCTTTTCACCTCTGACTGTTACTAAGTGCATCAGTGTACATAGGTCATCTCTTGTGTTGGAGTGCCCTCTTGTGGCGCCTTTTGGGTAGTGCCTTAGTAAACGTGAACACTGCATAGAAGTGGTATCAGACTGGTTTGTAGTGGAGGAATTTGTTGCCAGTTTCTTTCATCTTTAATCCATATTCATGTTGTAATGTAGTAACTTTCACCCCTTTTCCGCAAAATTTTCATTTTTTTCCCCCTTTTCAGCACAAATTCCAGCTTTTTTGGCTGTTTTCAGAAAAAAAAACTCTTTTCAGCAGAAACTCTGCTGATTCATCTCTTTTCAGCGCAAGTTTCTGCTTCTTTGCCTCTTTTCTGCAAAAATTCTGCTGATTCACCTCTTTTCTCCAAAACTTTCAGCCTTTTGACCTCTTATCAGCACAATTCTCAGCAGCTTCTGCTCATTTAAGCAGAATTGTCCGTCTCTCCACCTCTTCTTTGTAAGAATGACTTTGGCTCAGGGAAATGAATAGCCACCTTGAGACCAGGAGGGCCAGGTTCGAATCCTGCTCAGTGGGGCATTTTTTTTTCACCACCATACAACTTTTTGCAACTTTTCATCGTTTTAGCTTTTCATAGTATCATAGTATTTCCACAAAATATTTGTATTTCTGCTACGTTATATTATTACTGCTCATAGTATTTCTGCCAAATTTTGGTATTTGCTCCAAAGCACAGTATTTCTGCCAAATCACAATATAACTGCAAAATAAAGGTTTTTGAGACAAATCATAGCGTTTGTGCTAAATCCTAGTAATTCTGCTCATAGAATTTCTGCTATGCTGAGGTGCTTTCTGCTAGATTATAGTTTTTCTGCTAAATCAAAGTATTTCATGTAAATCATACCAAGTCCCAGTGTTTCTGCCAAATCATAAATCATAAATAATGTGGCGTGTTGGGGGAACAGCTAGTCCTCTCCCATCATGCCTTAGGACATGTGCTGCTGTTTAGATGTTCTTGTTTCATTGTTTATGGTTACGTTACTTTTAACTGTTGTCTTGAATGTTGTGTTTATACTATGGTACAAAGTCACTGACAGTTATTGTTTTATAGGAAGGAAGAATGCAGTACCATAAGTGAGTTCTGTTATGCTGTTATTGACCCTTGAAGCACATTGTAAAACAAGCAAGTGTTTAATAAAAAGCTTCTCCTACCAGCTTGGGGTGGAATTACAAGCTCAAGCTTTCCCTGTGTGCTTATTTGCAAGACTTGTATGTGCCATAATAATTTAATAAAGCAAAGTTAAGATGAGAAGCTTGTTCCAATTCATCTTCAGACAGTGCTGCCAGTCACGGTTGGAGCAGTTTTTACTGTCATCTTGCTGTTGAGCCATAAATTACATTTGTTTTCAAACTCTTAAAATGAAGCCGGTTCTTCTCTCGTCATATCTCCGCGACGGAGGTACAAAGAGCTATGAAAATCGCAGTCAAAGTTCAGCAAAGTCTGCTGATTTACCCAGTACAAGAATTGTGCTTCTATCCCACCTAGTTTTTGAGTTACACGACGTTTTGTAACTCCGAAAAATCGGCGTTTTACGCCTCTCACCGCGATCTAATTCTGACTGCTCAAGTCTCTGTGTTTTAGGCACCCGCCCCCTTTGTGAGCAGACCTCATTTGGCTCAGAGGGTTGAGAAGCTACTGTGAGACCCGGTGGCAGAGGTTCGAGTCCTACCTGTGACAGTTGCTACACATCATCCCCACTTGCATGCACTCTGCTTTCTTGATACTCTTCAGTGTACCCTTACACATAAAGCCATCTCCATCAAACGCGTCTACACCTCTTTTTTAGCAGATAATTCTGCTTTTTCGCTTGTTTTCAGCAACTGCTGATGCTGATAGCCCTCCTAGTTTTTGAGTTACACGACGTTTGTAACTCCAAAAAACGGCGCTTTTCGCCTCTCACCACGATCTATTTCTGATTGCTGATCTCTTTGTTTTCAGCCGCCTGCCCTCTTGCCAGGTGGCGCAATTAGTAATGACACGGCTCTGCAGCTCAAAGGTCGTGGGTTCAATCCCACCTTGGTCAACATTTTTTTTTCACTACAAATTTATACACTATCACAGACCTGTAATTTATATTGCTATTTTTTTTCACTACAAATGAGTAGTGCAAAAACATACTATTTCTTCAACATCACAGTATATCTGTTATGTTATAGTATTACTACTAAATCACATTATTTCTGCCAATTCAAGGAGGCTGACTGTTACTAAGTGCATCAGTGTACATAGGTCATCTCTTGTGTTGGAGTGCCCTCTTGTGGCACCTTTTGGGTAGTGCCTTAGTAAACGTGAACACTGCAAAGAAGTGGTATCAGACTGGTTTGTAGTGGAGGAATTTGTTGCCAGTTTCTTTCATCTTTAATCCGTATTCATGTTGTAATGTAGTAGTACCACAATATGGCAGAAAAAATATGTTTTGGCACAAATACTTTGATTTGGTATACTTTAGCTTCTTCACCCCTTTTCAGCAAAATTTTCATTTTTTTCACCCCTTTTCAGCACAAATTCCAGTTTTTTTGGCTGTTTTCAGAAAACAAAAACTCTTTTCAGCGCAAGTTTCTGCTTCTTTGCCTCTTTTCTGCAGAAATTCTGCTGATTCACCTCTTTTCTGCAAAATTTTCAGCCTTTTCACCTCTGACTGTTACTAAGTGCATCAGTGTACATAGGTCATCTCTTGTGTTGGAGTGCCCTCTTGTGGCGCCTTTTGGGTAGTGCCTTAGTAAACGTGAACACTGCATAGAAGTGGTATCAGACTGGTTTGTAGTGGAGGAATTTGTTGCCAGTTTCTTTCATCTTTAATCCATATTCATGTTGTAATGTAGTAACTTTCACCCCTTTTCCGCAAAATTTTCATTTTTTTCACCCCTTTTCAGCACAAATTCCAGCTTTTTTGGCTGTTTTCAGAAAAAAAAACTCTTTTCAGCAGAAACTCTGCTGATTCATCTCTTTTCAGCGCAAGTTTCTGCTTCTTTGCCTCTTTTCTGCAAAAATTCTGCTGATTCACCTCTTTTCTCCAAAACTTTCAGCCTTTTGACCTCTTATCAGCACAATTCTCAGCAGCTTCTGCTCATTTAAGCAGAATTGTCCGTCTCTCCACCTCTTCTTTGTAAGAATGACTTTGGCTCAGGGAAATGAATAGCCACCTTGAGACCAGGAGGGCCAGGTTCGAATCCTGCTCAGTGGGGCATTTTTTTTTTCACCACCATACAACTTTTTGCAACTTTTCATCGTTTTTAGCTTTTCATAGTATCATAGTATTTCCACAAAATATTTGTATTTCTGCTACGTTATATTATTACTGCTCATAGTATTTCTGCCAAATTTTGGTATTTGCTCCAAAGCACAGTATTTCTGCCAAATCACAATATAACTGCAAAATAAAGGTTTTTGAGACAAATCATAGCGTTTGTGCTAAATCCTAGTAATTCTGCTCATAGAATTTCTGCTATGCTGAGGTGCTTTCTGCTAGATTATAGTTTTTCTGCTAAATCAAAGTATTTCATGTAAATCATACCAAGTCCCAGTGTTTCTGCCAAATCATAAATCATAAATAATGTGGCGTGTTGGGGGAACAGCTAGTCCTCTCCCATCATGCCTTAGGACATGTGCTGCTGTTTAGATGTTCTTGTTTCATTGTTTATGGTTACGTTACTTTTAACTGTTGTCTTGAATGTTGTGTTTATACTATGGTACAAAGTCACTGACAGTTATTGTTTTATAGGAAGGAAGAATGCAGTACCATAAGTGAGTTCTGTTATGCTGTTATTGACCCTTGAAGCACATTGTAAAACAAGCAAGTGTTTAATAAAAAGCTTCTCCTACCAGCTTGGGGTGGAATTACAAGCTCAAGCTTTCCCTGTGTGCTTATTTGCAAGACTTGTATGTGCCATAATAATTTTAATAAAGCAAAGTTAAGATGAGAAGCTTGTTCCAATTCATCTTCAGACAGTGCTGCCAGTCACGGTTGGAGCAGTTTTTACTGTCATCTTGCTGTTGAGCCATAAATTACATTTGTTTTCAAACTCTTAAAATGAAGCCGGTTCTTCTCTCGTCATATCTCCGCGACGGAGGTACAAAGAGCTATGAAAATCGCAGTCAAAGTTCAGCAAAGTCTGCTGATTTACCCAGTACAAGAATTGTGCTTCTATCCCACCTAGTTTTTGAGTTACACGACGTTTTGTAACTCCGAAAAATCGGCGTTTTACGCCTCTCACCGCGATCTAATTCTGACTGCTCAAGTCTCTGTGTTTTAGGCACCCGCCCCCTTTGTGAGCAGACCTCATTTGGCTCAGAGGGTTGAGAAGCTACTGTGAGACCCGGTGGCAGAGGTTCGAGTCCTACCTGTGACAGTTGCTACACATCATCCCCACTTGCATGCACTCTGCTTTCTTGATACTCTTCAGTGTACCCTTACACATAAAGCCATCTCCATCAAACGCGTCTACACCTCTTTTTTAGCAGATAATTCTGCTTTTTCGCTTGTTTTCAGCAACTGCTGATGCTGATAGCCCTCCTAGTTTTTGAGTTACACGACGTTTTGTAACTCCAAAAAACGGCGCTTTTCGCCTCTCACCACGATCTATTTCTGATTGCTGATCTCTTTGTTTTTCAGCCGCCTGCCCTCTTGCCAGGTGGCGCAATTAGTAATGACACGGCTCTGCAGCTCAAAGGTCGTGGGTTCAATCCCACCTTGGTCAACATTTTTTTTTCACTACAAATTTATACACTATCACAGACCTGTAATTTATATTGCTATTTTTTTTCACTACAAATGAGTAGTGCAAAAACATACTATTTCTGCAACATCACAGTATATCTGTTATGTTATAGTATTACTACTAAATCACATTATTTCTGCCAATTCAAGGAGGCTGACTGTTACTAAGTGCATCAGTGTACATAGGTCATCTCTTGTGTTGGAGTGCCCTCTTGTGGCACCTTTTGGGTAGTGCCTTAGTAAACGTGAACACTGCAAAGAAGTGGTATCAGACTGGTTTGTAGTGGAGGAATTTGTTGCCAGTTTCTTTCATCTTTAATCCGTATTCATGTTGTAATGTAGTAGTACCACAATATGGCAGAAACACTATGTTTTGGCACAAATACTTTGATTTGGTATACTTTAGCTTCTTCACCCCTTTTCAGCAAAATTTTCATTTTTTTCACCCCTTTTCAGCACAAATTCCAGCTTTTTTGGCTGTTTTCAGAAAAAAAACTCTTTTCAGCAGAAACTCTGCAGATTCATCTCTTTTCAGCGCAAGTTTCTGCTTCTTTGCCTCTTTTCTGCAGAAATTCTGCTGATCCACCTCTTTTCTGCAAAACTTTCAGCCTTTTCACCTGTTATCAGCACAATTCTCAGCAGCTTCTGCTCATTTCAGCAGAATTGTCCGTCTCTCCACAACAACTTTTTGCAACTTTTCATCTTTTTCAGCTTTTCAGCAGACAGCTTCAACGTCAAGGCATCCACACTGCATTTTCTCAGGAAATGCAAATTTTTCTAGTTATTCTTCTAGTTGCTTCCGTACACTTTTTGGCACTTAACTACTTCCACAGTTTTCAGCCGATTTTCTCAGTTCAAACTCTATACTGTTCTGCTCTTTCTGCTCTTTCCGGCAATGACTTTTGGTGTTTATTACTGTTATACTTTTAAAATATTACACTTTTTTCCTTTAATTTGTCCCATTGAAATGAATGGGAAACTTCCACAATTCTGCTAAAACTTGCTTGTCTTTGAAACTTAACTACTTTGTCATACTTTCACCTAGAAACTCCATTCAAACTTTAAAATGTTCTCAGATTATTGGGCTATTCCTGTCTGATTCAGCTTTTTCAGATCTTCTACCGTTTTAATCTTATACCTTTTTAAGTTTTCAGTTGCAAAATTGTGATTTTTCAGAAAATACATGCGTTGTTATGGTTGCTATGCAATTAACTCAGAGTGTACACTCGTCCATTCTGAATTTTCTCTTCATATCTGAACAACTTCTTGCTACTCGTTCAATTTCCACTCAACTCCCACAAATTATACATCAAAACGTAGGTATTTTTGCTGGCTTTCAGAAAATGTCACTATCATTGTTGTGGGATTTATAGAATTTTGGCAAATCTCCTCAGACCAACACAAGGTCGGAAAAGTCTCCATACAAAGTCAATGGAGAGTTTGTTCAAAATCACCGCTGGAATTCTCTAATGAGAGGCATTTCAAATCGTCATATCTCCTTAACAAAACAGAGTTGAGACATGAGGCTTGTGCCAATATATCTTCAGACATCCCTGATGCTCACAGTTCAATAATTTTTTCCTCACCTATTACCGTTTGGCCATGAATTACACTTGTTTGAGGATAGGAAATTTGTCCCTCGCTCAGATTTCTTCAGATTTCAAACTCTGGAAATGAGGCACTTTTTTCTCTCATCATATCTTTTTGATGGATTTCCACAGAGACCTGAAAATTCCCATGACTGTTCACCAAAGCCTGCTGTCTCTTACGGTGAAAGAATGATTTTGATGCTCCATATAGATTTAGAGTTACAAAACATTGTTTGAGGGCAAGTCAAGGCAGTTTTGCTTTGCCTCTGCTCAGTTACAGTGTATTGCAAGTCATATATCTTTAATAATTTATATTTTATCTCTGATTTATGAAGACCTGCAGATTCCCCCATCTCTTCTGAACAAAACGGTGTCAGAATGAGCGTTCTAGCCCCTACGGTTAGGAAATTATGGCCATTTGTTCGAGGGGAATCCTGAATGTGAGAAATACACTGCAGAAAACTTATACCTCTCTCTGTGTCTGTGTGTGTAAGGGCTGATTACAGCAGGTGCAGCCAATTTAACTGACCTAGATATACCAAGCCCAGACTCTTAACAGCCACTGTTCCCTTTAGGCTCTGTGTATGTGTATGTTTGTGTATCTGTATCAATATTTCTCCCATGTTAAAGTATTACTCCTCCATAATAGTATTTCTGTTGAATCAAAGTACTTCTACTACATCTTAGTACTTCTGCTCAATCATAGTATTTCTGCTAAATCATAGTATTTTGGCCAAATCATGGTATTTGTGCCAAAGCATAGTATTTCCACAAAATAACAGTATTTCTGCTATGTCATATTATTACTGCTCATAGTATTTCTGCCAAATCTTGGTATTTGTTCCAAAGCACAGTATTTCTGCCAAATCACAATATAACTGCAAAATAAAGGTTTTTGAGCCAAATCATAGTGTTTGTGCTAAATCCTAGTAATTCTGCTCAATCATAGAATTTCTGCTATGCTGAAGTGGTTTTTGCTAGATTATAGAATTTCTGCTAAGTCAAAGTATTTCATGTAAATCATACTACTTATACCAAGTCCCAGTGTTTCTGCCAAATCATAATTCGTAAATAATGTGGCGTGTTGGTGGAACAGCTAGTTCTCTCCCATCATGCCTTGGGACATGTGCTGCTGTTTAGATGTTCTTGTTTCATTGTTTATGGTTACGTTACTTTTAACTGTTGTCTTGAATGCTGTGTTTATACTACGGTACAAAGTCACTGACAGTTATGTTTTATAGGAAGAATGCAGTACCATAAGTGAGTTCTGTTATGCTTTTATTGACCCTTGAAGCACATTGTGGCACAAGCAAGTGTTTAATAAAGAGCACACCCTACCAGCTTGGGGTAGAAATACAAGCTCAACATCTCACTCAGAGCTTCTTTGTAAGATTCATCTGCATGCTGCCAATTTATCTTCGGCACTGCTGACACTCACGGTGTGAGCAGTTTTTACTGTCATCTTACTGTTGAGCCATAAATTATGTCTGTTTGAGGGTTGGAAATCTGTCCTCCTCTCAGTTTTCAAACTCTGAAATGAAAATTTCTTCTCTCGTCATATCTCCACGACGGAGATACAAAGAGCAATGAAAATCGCAGTCAAAGTTCACCAAAGTCAGCTGATTTGCCCAGTACAAGACTTGTGCTTCTATCCCACCTAGTTTTTGAGTTGCACGACGTTTTGTAACTACAAAAAACGGCGATTTAAGCCCCTCACCGCCATCTATTTCTGACTGCTCATCAATCTTTTTTTCCAGCCGCCAGCCCCCGTTCCAGGTGGCGTAATTGGTAATGACGCGGGTCTGCAGGTCAAAGGTCGTGGGTTAAATCCCACTTTGTTCAACTTTTTTTTTTCACTACAAATTTATACACAGACCTGTAATTTATATTGCTAATTTATTACAATTCTGCAAAGTTTTATGATTTTCTGAGCTTTTCTAATATGGACCTCAGATTCTTGTTAACACTCCATGGCAGAAGTCGCAGTATTTGTGCTAAACATACTATGTCTGCAGAATCACAGTATATCTGTTATGTTATAGTATTACTACTAAGGCATAGTATTTCTACCACATCAAGTATTCCTTCAAAATCATAGTATTACTGCAATTTCATAGTATTGAGCAAAATTGTAGTATTTGTGCAAAAACATACTATGTCTGCAAAATCACAGTATATCTGTTATATTATAGTATTACTACTAAGGCATAGTATTTCTACCAAATCATAGTATTCCTTCAACATGATAGTGTTACTGCAATTTCATAGTATTTGAGCAAAGTCGTAGTATTTGTGCAAAAACATACTATGTCTGCAGAATCACAGTATATCTGTTATATTATAGTATTACTACTAAGGCATAGTATTTCTACCACATCATAGTATTCCTTCAACATGATAGTATTACTGCAGTTTCATAGTATTTGAGCAAAATCGTAGTATTGTGCCAAAACATACTATGTCTGCAAATCACAGTATATCTTTTATGTTATAGTATTACTACTAAGGCATAGTATTTCTACCACATCATAGTATTCCTTCACATGATAGTTACTGTAGTTTCATATTTGAGCAAAATCTAGTATTTGTGAAAATACTGTTCTGCAATCAGTATACTGTTTGTTTAGTATACTACTAGGCATAGTATTTCTACCACATCATAGTATTCCTTCAAACTATAGTATTATGCAATTTCATAGTATTTGAGCAAAGTCGTAGTATTTGTGCAAAAACATACTATGTCTGCAAATCACAGTATATCTTTTATGTTATAGTATTACTACTAAGGCATAGTATTTCTACCACATCATAGTATTCCTTCAACATGATAGTGTTACTGCAGTTTCATAGTATTTGAGCAAATCGTAGTATTTGTGCAAAAACATACTGTGTCTGCAAAATCAGTATAACTGTTATGTTATAGTATTACTACTAAGGCATAGTATTTCTACCACATCATAGTATTCCTCAACATGATAGTATTACTGCAGTTTCATAGTATTTGAGCAAATCGTAGTATTTGTGCAAAACATACTATGTCGCAAAATCCAGTATATCTTTTATGTTATAGTATTACTACTAAGGCATAGTATTTCTACCACATCATAGTATTCCTTCAAAATCATAGTATTACTGCAATTTCATAGTATTTGAGCAAAGTCGTAGTATTTGTGCAAAACATACTATGTCTGCAGACTCACAGTATATGTTATATTATAGTATTACTACTAAGGCATAGTATTTCTACACATCATAGTATTCCTTCAACATGATAGTATTACTGCAGTTTCATAGTATTTGAGCAAAATCGTAGTATTTGTGCCAAAACATACTATGTCTGCAAAATCACAGTATATCTTTATGTTATAGTATTACTACTAAGGCATAGTATTTCTACCACATCATAGTATTCCTTCAACATGATAGTGTTACTGTAGTTTCATAGTATTTGAGCAAATCGTAGTATTTGTGCAAAAACATACTGTGTCTGCAAAATCAGTATAATAACTGTTATGTTATAGTATTACTACTAAGGCATAGTATTTCTAACCACATCATAGTATTCCTTCAACTCATAGTATTACTGCAATTTCATAGTATTTGAGCAAGTCGTAGTATTTGTGCACAAACATACTATGTCTGCAAAATCACAGTAATATCTTTTATGTTATAGTATTACTACTAAGGCATAGTATTCTACCACATCATGTATTCCTAACATGATAGTGTTACTGTAATTTCATAGTATTTGAGCAAAATCGTAGTATTTGTGCAAAAACATACTGTGTCTGCAAAATCAGTATAT
>NW_020328361.1:0-18600 GCF_001858045.2 Oreochromis niloticus
TGCTGATTACAGCAGGTGCAGCCAATTTAGCTGACTTAGATATACCAAACCCAGACTCTCAACAGCCTCTGCACACTTTGCTCTCTGTGTATGTGTGTGTGTATATCAATATTTCTCCCATGTTAAAGTATTACTCCTCATAAATAGTATTTGTGCTACATCAAAGTACTTCTACTACATCTTAGTACTTCTGCTCAATCATAGTATTTCTGCTAAATCATAGTATTTTGAAAAATCATGGTATTTGTGCCAAATCATGGTTTGGGGCAGAACCATAATATTTATTTTTGTTATGAGATTACTACTAAGTGCAGGAATGTCTGTTATGTTATAGTTTATGTGCTGAATATAGTATATCTGCCAAATCATAGTATTTATCCCAATCATAGTATTTATGCAAAATTACAGTATTTCTGCCAAAAAGCAGAAATAGTACCTTTTAGCAGAAATTTCTGTGAAAAGTATTATTTATGTTAAAACATAGTATTTCTGCTAAATCATAGTATTTCTGCCAAATCATAGTATTTGTACTTATCATAGTACTTGTGCCAAATCATAGTATTTGTACCCAATCATAGTATTTCTGCAATATGATCGTATTTGTGCCAAATCATGGTATCTTTTTGCCAAATCATGGTATTTGTGCCAAATCATGTTATTTGTGGCCAGTTAAAATTTCTGTTATATTAGTGTTACTACTAAGTCATAGAATTTCTGTTATGTTATAGTATATCTGCTGATTATGGTATATGTGCCAAATATAGTATTTATAGCAAATAATAGTATTACTGCCCAAACATAGTATTTCTTGTAGTATTTGTAGTAGTAGTTGTTGTAGTATTTGTGCAAAAACATAGAATTTCTGCAAAATCATAGTATATCTGTTATGTTATAGTATTACTACCAAATCATAGTATTCCAAATCATAGTATTACTGCAATTCCATAGTATTTGAGCGAAATCGTACTATTTGTGAAAAAACATACTATGTCTGCAAAATCACATTATATCTGCTATGTTATACTATTACTACTAAGTCACAGTATTTCTGCCAATTCGTAGTATTCGTACTAAATCATACTACTTGTGCCAAATCATAGTATTGAAATCAAAATATAGTATTTGTACCAAAGCATTGTATTTGTACGAAGTACAGTATTTCTGCCAAATCAGAGAATTACTGCAATTTCATAGTATTTTGAGGAATCCCTTTTGTTATAGTATTACTTCTAAGTCGTAGTATTTCTGCTTTGTCATAGTATTTGTACTGAAACATAGTATTTCTGCCAAATCATAGTTTTACTGCTATTTCATAGTGTTTGAGTGAAATTACAGTGTTTCTGCAAAAACATTGTATTTCTGCTAAATCATAGTATTTCTGTTATCTTAAAGTACTTGCACTCAATTATAGTATTTGTGCCAAAGTGTAGTATTTCTGCCAAATCATATTATCTCTGCTAAATCATAGTGTCTGCCAAATCATAATATTTGTGCCTAAACGCAGCATTTGTACCAAAACATAGTATTGCTGCTATATCATAGTATTTGATCCAAATCATAGTATATGTCCTAAAACATAGTATTTCTGCCAAATCATACTATTTGTCCTAAAGCATAGTATTTCAACAAAATCACAGTATTTCTGCTATGTTATAGTATTTTGTGCTTGTAGAAAAACCTGTGTTATTGTGAGCTACATTACCCAGCAGCCTCTGAGCAGTGAGGGAATTCATGGGACTTCTGAGCTAGATGGTCTTCCTTCGTTCCTGGGCTAACGATTTGAGGAGAGAGCTGCTGGGAAGGGGAGCAAATAGCCCATCCTGTATTTGTTGGGGATGGTGTGTGTCACATAACGTGAGTTAATGTTCCATGCTTAAGATGTTTACCCTGCTACTTGTGTGTATTGGTTTTAGTTACCTTTAGCGTATGTGCTAGTTAGCGATAGCTATGGCAGCACAGTTATTTGATTGTTTTGGGCTTGTTCCTGCTTTGTTTGTTCCCCCTGCAAATTTATGTGAATTTGTACACTGTAATATCGCTGTATTACGTAGTGGCTAAGTAGGAGGCTGACTGTTACTAAGTGCATCAGTGTACATAGGTCATCTCTTGTGTTGGAGTGCCCTCTTGTGGCACCTTTTGGGTAGTGCCTTAGTAAACGTGAACACTGCAAAGAAGTGTATCAGACTGGTTTGTAGTGGAGGAATTTGTTGCCAGTTTCTTTCATCTTTAATCCGTATTCATGTTGTAATGTAGTAACTTTTGTGGCGCAAATACCACAATATGGCAGAAATACCATGTTTTGGCACAAATACTTTGATTTGGTATACTTTAGCTTCTTCACCCCTTTTCAGCAAAATTTTCATTTTTTCACCCCTTTTCAGCACAAATTCCAGCTTTTTCAGGTGTTTTCAACAGAAATCTCTTTTATTTCTGATTGCTGATGTCTTTGTTTTTCAGCCGCCCGCCCCCTTTCCAGGTGGCGCAATCAGTAATGACACGGCTCTGCAGCTCAATGGTCGTGGGTTCAATCCCACCTTGGTCACATTTTTTTTTCACTACAAATTTATACACTTTCACAGACCTGTAATTTATATTGCTAATTTTTTCACTACAAATGAGTAGTGCAAAAACATACTATGTCTGCAACATCACAGTATATCTGTTATGTTATAGTATTACTACTAATCACATTATTTCTGCCAATTCAAGGAGGCTGACTGTTACTAAGTGCATCAGTGTACATAGGTCATCTCTTGTGTTGGAGTGCCTCTTGTGGCGCCTTTTGGGTAGTGCCTTAGTAAACGTGAACACTGCAAAGAAGTGGTATCAGACTGGTTTGTAGTGGAGGAATTTGTTGCCAGTTTCTTTCATCTTTAATCCGTATTCATGTTGTAATGTAGTAGTACCACAATATGGCAGAAAAAATATGTTTTGGCACAAATACTTTGATTTGGTATACTTTAGCTTCTTCACCCCTTTTCAGCAAAATTTTCATTTTTTCACCCCTTTTCAGCACAAATTCCAGTTTTTTTGGCTGTTTTCAGAAAACAAAAACTCTTTTCAGCGCAAGTTTCTGCTTCTTTGCCTCTTTTCTGCAGAAATTCTGCTGATTCACCTCTTTTCTGCAAAATTTTCAGCCTTTTCACCTCTGACTGTTACTAAGTGCATCAGTGTACATAGGTCATCTCTTGTGTTGGAGTGCCCTCTGTGGCGCCTTTTGGGTAGTGCCTTAGTAAACGTGAACACTGCATAGAAGTGGTATCAGACTGGTTTGTAGTGGAGGAATTTGTTGCCAGTTTCTTTCATCTTTAATCCATATTCATGTTGTAATGTAGTAACTTTCACCCCTTTTCCGCAAAATTTTCATTTTTTTCACCCCTTTTCAGCACAAATTCCAGCTTTTTGGCTGTTTTCAGAAAAAAAAACTCTTTTCAGCAGAAACTCTGCTGATTCATCTCTTTTCAGCGCAAGTTTCTGCTTCTTTGCCTCTTTTCTGCAAAATTCTGCTGATTCACCTCTTTTCTCCAAAACTTTCAGCCTTTTGACCTCTTATCAGCACAATTCTCAGCAGCTTCTGCTCATTTAAGCAGAATTGTCCGTCTCTCCACCTCTTCTTTGTAAGAATGACTTTGGCTCAGGGAAATGAATAGCCACCTTGAGACCAGGAGGGCCAGGTTCGAATCCTGCTCAGTGGGGCATTTTTTTTTTCACCACCATACAACTTTTTGCAACTTTTCATCGTTTTTAGCTTTTCATAGTATCATAGTATTTCCACAAAATATTTGTATTTCTGCTACGTTATATTATTACTGCTCATAGTATTTCTGCCAAATTTGGTATTTGCTCCAAAGCACAGTATTTCTGCCAAATCACAATATAACTGCAAAATAAAGGTTTTTGAGACAAATCATAGCGTTTGTGCTAAATCCTAGTAATTCTGCTCATAGAATTTCTGCTATGCTGAGGTGCTTTCTGCTAGATTATAGTTTTTCTGCTAAATCAAAGTATTTCATGTAAATCATACCAAGTCCCAGTGTTTCTGCCAAATCATAAATCATAAATAATGTGGCGTGTTGGGGGAACAGCTAGTCCTCTCCCATCATGCCTTAGGACATGTGCTGCTGTTTAGATGTTCTTGTTTCATTGTTTATGGTTACGTTACTTTTAACTGTTGTCTTGAATGTTGTGTTTATACTATGGTACAAAGTCACTGACAGTTATTGTTTTATAGGAAGGAAGAATGCAGTACCATAAGTGAGTTCTGTTATGCTGTTATTGACCCTTGAAGCACATTGTAAAACAAGCAAGTGTTTAATAAAAAGCTTCTCCTACCAGCTTGGGGTGGAATTACAAGCTCAAGCTTTCCCTGTGTGCTTATTTGCAAGACTTGTATGTGCCATAATAATTTTAATAAAGCAAAGTTAAGATGAGAAGCTTGTTCCAATTCATCTTCAGACAGTGCTGCCAGTCACGGTTGGAGCAGTTTTTACTGTCATCTTGCTGTTGAGCCATAAATTACATTTGTTTTCAAACTCTTAAAATGAAGCCGGTTCTTCTCTCGTCATATCTCCGCGACGGAGGTACAAAGAGCTATGAAAATCGCAGTCAAAGTTCAGCAAAGTCTGCTGATTTACCCAGTACAAGAATTGTGCTTCTATCCCACCTAGTTTTTGAGTTACACGACGTTTTGTAACTCCGAAAAATCGGCGTTTTACGCCTCTCACCGCGATCTAATTCTGACTGCTCAAGTCTCTGTGTTTTAGGCACCCGCCCCCTTTGTGAGCAGACCTCATTTGGCTCAGAGGGTTGAGAAGCTACTGTGAGACCCGGTGGCAGAGTTCGAGTCCTACCTGTGACAGTTGCTACACATCATCCCCACTTGCATGCACTCTGCTTTCTTGATACTCTTCAGTGTACCCTTACACATAAAGCCATCTCCATCAAACGCGTCTACACCTCTTTTTTAGCAGATAATTCTGCTTTTTCGCTTGTTTCAGCAACTGCTGATGCTGATAGCCCTCCTAGTTTTTGAGTTACACGACGTTTTGTAACTCCAAAAACGGCGCTTTTCGCCTCTCACCACGATCTATTTCTGATTGCTGATCTCTTTGTTTTTCAGCCGCCTGCCCTCTTGCCAGGTGGCGCAATTAGTAATGACACGGCTCTGCAGCTCAAAGGTCGTGGGTTCATCCCACCTTGGTCAACATTTTTTTTTCACTACAAATTTATACACTATCACAGACCTGTAATTTATATTGCTATTTTTTTTCACTACAAATGAGTAGTGCAAAAACATACTATTTCTTCAACATCACAGTATATCTGTTATGTTATAGTATTACTACTAAATCACATTATTTCTGCCAATTCAAGGAGGCTGACTGTTACTAAGTGCATCAGTGTACATAGGTCATCTCTTGTGTTGGAGTGCCCTCTTGTGGCACCTTTTGGGTAGTGCCTTAGTAAACGTGAACACTGCAAAGAAGTGGTATCAGACTGGTTTGTAGTGGAGGAATTTGTTGCCAGTTTCTTTCATCTTTAATCCGTATTCATGTTGTAATGTAGTAGTACCACAATATGGCAGAAAAAATATGTTTTGGCACAAATACTTTGATTTGGTATACTTTAGCTTCTTCACCCCTTTTCAGCAAAATTTTCATTTTTTCACCCCTTTTCAGCACAAATTCCAGTTTTTTGGCTGTTTTCAGAAAACAAAAACTCTTTTCAGCGCAAGTTTCTGCTTCTTTGCCTCTTTTCTGCAGAAATTCTGCTGATTCACCTCTTTTCTGCAAATTTTCAGCCTTTTCACCTCTGACTGTTACTAAGTGCATCAGTGTACATAGGTCATCTCTTGTGTTGGAGTGCCCTCTTGTGGCGCCTTTTGGGTAGTGCCTTAGTAAACGTGAACACTGCATAGAAGTGGTATCAGACTGGTTTGTAGTGGAGGAATTTGTTGCCAGTTTCTTTCATCTTTAATCCATATTCATGTTGTAATGTAGTAACTTTCACCCCTTTTCCGCAAATTTTCATTTTTTTCACCCCTTTTCAGCACAAATTCCAGCTTTTTTGGCTGTTTTCAGAAAAAAAACTCTTTTCAGCAGAAACTCTGCTGATTCATCTCTTTTCAGCGCAAGTTTCTGCTTCTTTGCCTCTTTTCTGCAAAAATTCTGCTGATTCACCTCTTTTCTCCAAAACTTTCAGCCTTTTGACCTCTTATCAGCACAATTCTCAGCAGCTTCTGCTCATTTAAGCAGAATTGTCCGTCTCTCCACCTCTTCTTTGTAAGAATGACTTTGGCTCAGGGAAATGAATAGCCACCTTGAGACCAGGAGGGCCAGGTTCGAATCCTGCTCAGTGGGGCATTTTTTTTTTCACCACCATACAACTTTTTGCAACTTTTCATCGTTTTTAGCTTTTCATAGTATCATAGTATTTCCACAAAATATTTGTATTTCTGCTACGTTATATTATTACTGCTCATAGTATTTCTGCCAAATTTTGGTATTTGCTCCAAAGCACAGTATTTCTGCCAAATCACAATATAACTGCAAAATAAAGGTTTTTGAGACAAATCATAGCGTTTGTGCTAAATCCTAGTAATTCTGCTCATAGAATTTCTGCTATGCTGAGGTGCTTTCTGCTAGGTTATAGTTTTCTGCTAAATCAAAGTATTTCATGTAAATCATACCAAGTCCCAGTGTTTCTGCCAAATCATAATTCGTAAATAATGTGGCGTGTTGGGGAACAGCTAGTCCTCTCCCATCATGCCTTAGGACATGTGCTGCTGTTTAGATGTTCTTGTTTCATTGTTTATGGTTACGTTACTTTTAACTGTTGTCTTGAATGTTGTGTTTATACTATGGTACAAAGTCACTGACAGTTATTGTTTTATAGGAAGGAAGAATGCAGTACCATAAGTGAGTTCTGTTATGCTGTTATTGACCCTTGAAGCACATTGTAAACAAGCAAGTGTTTAATAAAAAGCTTCTCCTACCAGCTTGGGGTGGAATTACAAGCTCAAGCTTTCCCTGTGTGCTTATTTGCAAGACTTGTATGTGCCATAATAATTTTAATAAAGCAAAGTTAAGATGAGAAGCTTGTTCCAATTCATCTTCAGACAGTGCTGCCAGTCACGGTTGGAGCAGTTTTTACTGTCATCTTGCTGTTGAGCCATAAATTACATTTGTTTTCAAACTCTTAAAATGAAGCCGGTTCTTCTCTCGTCATATCTCCGCGACGGAGGTACAAAGAGCTATGAAAATCGCAGTCAAAGTTCAGCAAAGTCTGCTGATTTACCCAGTACAAGAATTGTGCTTCTATCCCACCTAGTTTTTGAGTTACACGACGTTTTGTAACTCCGAAAAATCGGCGTTTTACGCCTCTCACCGCGATCTAATTCTGACTGCTCAAGTCTCTGTGTTTTAGGCACCCGCCCCCTTTGTGAGCAGACCTCATTTGGCTCAGAGGGTTGAGAAGCTACTGTGAGACCCGGTGGCAGAGGTTCGAGTCCTACCTGTGACAGTTGCTACACATCATCCCCACTTGCATGCACTCTGCTTTCTTGATACTCTTCAGTGTACCCTTACACATAAAGCCATCTCCATCAAACGCGTCTACACCTCTTTTTTAGCAGATAATTCTGCTTTTTCGCTTGTTTTCAGCAACTGCTGATGCTGATAGCCCTCCTAGTTTTTGAGTTACACGACGTTTTGTAACTCCAAAAAACGGCGCTTTTCGCCTCTCACCACGATCTATTTCTGATTGCTGATCTCTTTGTTTTTCAGCCGCCTGCCCTCTTGCCAGGTGGCGCAATTAGTAATGACACGGCTCTGCAGCTCAAAGGTCGTGGGTTCAATCCCACCTTGGTCAACATTTTTTTTTCACTACAAATTTATACACTATCACAGACCTGTAATTTATATTGCTATTTTTTTTCACTACAAATGAGTAGTGCAAAAACATACTATTTCTGCAACATCACAGTATATCTGTTATGTTATAGTATTACTACTAAATCACATTATTTCTGCCAATTCAAGGAGGCTGACTGTTACTAAGTGCATCAGTGTACATAGGTCATCTCTTGTGTTGGAGTGCCCTCTTGTGGCACCTTTTGGGTAGTGCCTTAGTAAACGTGAACACTGCAAAGAAGTGGTATCAGACTGGTTTGTAGTGGAGGAATTTGTTGCCAGTTTCTTTCATCTTTAATCCGTATTCATGTTGTAATGTAGTAGTACCACAATATGGCAGAAACACTATGTTTTGGCACAAATACTTTGATTTGGTATACTTTAGCTTCTTCACCCCTTTTCAGCAAAATTTTCATTTTTTTCACCCCTTTTCAGCACAAATTCCAGCTTTTTTGGCTGTTTTCAGAAAAAAAACTCTTTTCAGCAGAAACTCTGCAGATTCATCTCTTTTCAGCGCAAGTTTCTGCTTCTTTGCCTCTTTTCTGCAGAAATTCTGCTGATCCACCTCTTTTCTGCAAAACTTTCAGCCTTTTCACCTGTTATCAGCACAATTCTCAGCAGCTTCTGCTCATTTCAGCAGAATTGTCCGTCTCTCCACAACAACTTTTTGCAACTTTTCATCTTTTTCAGCTTTTCAGCAGACAGCTTCAACGTCAAGGCATCCACACTGCATTTTCTCAGGAAATGCAAATTTTTCTAGTTATTCTTCTAGTTGCTTCCGTACACTTTTTGGCACTTAACTACTTCCACAGTTTTCGCCGATTTTCTCAGTTCAAACTCTATACTGTTCTGCTCTTTCTGCTCTTTCCGGCAATGACTTTTGGTGTTTATTACTGTTATACTTTTTAAAATATTACACTTTTTTCCTTTAATTTGTCCCATTGAAATGAATGGGAAACTTCCACAATTCTGCTAAAACTTGCTTGTCTTTGAAACTTAACTACTTTGTCATACTTTCACCTAGAAACTCCATTCAAACTTTAAAATGTTCTCAGATTATTGGGCTATTCCTGTCTGATTCAGCTTTTTCAGATCTTCTACCGTTTTAATTTATACCTTTTAAGTTTTCAGTTGCAAAATTGTGATTTTTCAGAAAATACATGCGTTGCTATGGTTGCTATGCAATTAACTCAGAGTGTGCACTCGTCCTTTCTGAATTTCTCTTCATTCTGAACAACTTCTTGCTACTCGTCAATTTCCACTCAACCCCACAAATTATACATCAAACGTAGGTATTTTGCTGGCTTTCAGAAAATGTCACTATCATTGTTGTGGGATTATAGATTTTGGCAATCTCCTCAGACAACAAAAGTCCAAAATCTCCATAGAAAGTCAATGGAGAGTTTGTTCAAAATCACGCTGGAATTCTCTAATGAGAGGCATTTTCAAATCGTCATATCTCCTTAACAAACAAGTTGAGACATGACGCTTGTGCCAATATATCTTCAGACATCCCTGATGCTCACAATTCAAAATTTTTCCTCACCTATTACCGTTTGGCCATGAATTACACTTGTTTGAGGATAGGAAATTTGTCCCTCGCTCAGATTTCTTCAGATTTCAAACTCTGGAAATGAGGCACTTTTTTCTCTCATCATATCTTTTTGATGGATTTCCACAGAGACCTGAAAATTCCCATGACTGTTCACCAAAGCCTGCTGTCTCTTACGGTGAAAGAATGATTTTGATGCTCCATATAGATTTAGAGTTACAAAACATTGTTTGAGGGCAAGTCAAGGCAGTTTTGCTTTGCCTCTGCTCAGTTACAGTGTATTGCAAGTCATATATCTTTAATAATTTATATTTTATCTCTGATTTATGAAGACCTGCAGATTCCCCCATCTCTTCTGAACAAAACGGTGTCAGAATGAGCGTTCTAGCCCCTACGGTTAGGAAATTATGGCCATTTGTTCGAGGGGAATCCTGAATGTGAGAAATACACTGCAGAAAACTTATACCTCTCTCTGTGTCTGTGTGTGTAAGGGCTGATTACAGCAGGTGCAGCCAATTTAACTGACCTAGATATACCAAGCCCAGACTCTTAACAGCCACTGTTCCCTTTAGGCTCTGTGTATGTGTATGTTTGTGTATCTGTATCAATATTTCTCCCATGTTAAAGTATTACTCCTCCATAATAGTATTTCTGTTGAATCAAAGTACTTCTACTACATCTTAGTACTTCTGCTCAATCATAGTATTTCTGCTAAATCATAGTATTTTGGCCAAATCATGGTATTTGTGCCAAAGCATAGTATTTCCACAAAATAACAGTATTTCTGCTATGTCATATTATTACTGCTCATAGTATTTCTGCCAAATCTTGGTATTTGTTCCAAAGCACAGTATTTCTGCCAAATCACAATATAACTGCAAAATAAAGGTTTTTGAGCCAAATCATAGTGTTTGTGCTAATCCTAGTAATTCTGCTCAATCATAGAATTTCTGCTATGCTGAAGTGGTTTTTGCTAGATTATAGAATTTCTGCTAAGTCAAAGTATTTCATGTAATCATACTACTTATACCAAGTCCCAGTGTTTCTGCCAAATCATAATTCGTAAATAATGTGGCGTGTTGGTGGAACAGCTAGTTCTCTCCCATCATGCCTTGGGACATGTGCTGCTGTTTAGATGTTCTTGTTTCATTGTTTATGGTTACGTTACTTTTAACTGTTGTCTTGAATGCTGTGTTTATACTACGGTACAAAGTCACTGACAGTTATTGTTTATAGGAAGAATGCAGTACCATAAGTGAGTTCTGTTATGCTTTTATTGACCCTTGAAGCACATTGTGGCACAAGCAAGTGTTTAATAAAGAGCACACCCTACCAGCTTGGGGTAGAAATACAAGCTCAACATCTCACTCAGAGCTTCTTTGTAAGATTCATCTGCATGCTGCCAATTTATCTTCGGGCACTGCTGACACTCACGGTGTGAGCAGTTTTTACTGTCATCTTACTGTTGAGCCATAAATTATGTCTGTTTGAGGGTTGGAATCTGTCCTCCTCTCAGTTTTCAAACTCTGAAAATGAAAATTTCTTCTCTCGTCATATCTCCACGACGGAGATACAAAGAGCAATGAAAATCGCAGTCAAAGTTCACCAAAGTCAGCTGATTTGCCCAGTACAA
This sequence comes from Oreochromis niloticus, assembly GCF_001858045.2. Lineage (NCBI taxonomy): Eukaryota > Metazoa > Chordata > Actinopteri > Cichliformes > Cichlidae > Oreochromis > Oreochromis niloticus. The sequence continues at coordinate 11,096 of NW_020328361.1, forward strand.
GACTTGTGCTTCTATCCCACCTAGTTTTTGAGTTGCACGACGTTTTGTAACTACAAAAAACGGCGATTTAAGCCCCTCACCGCCATCTATTTCTGACTGCTCATCAATCTTTTTTTCCAGCCGCCAGCCCCCGTTCCAGGTGGCGTAATTGGTAATGACGCGGGTCTGCAGGTCAAAGGTCGTGGGTTAAATCCCACTTTGTTCAACTTTTTTTTTTTCACTACAAATTTATACACAGACCTGTAATTTATATTGCTAATTTATTACAATTCTGCAAAGTTTTATGATTTTCTGAGCTTTTCTAATATGGACCTCAGATTCTTGTTAACACTCCATGGCAGAAGTCGCAGTATTTGTGCAAAACATACTATGTCTGCAGAATCACAGTATATCTGTTATGTTATAGTATTACTACTAAGGCATAGTATTTCTACCACATCATAGTATTCCTTCAAAATCATAGTATTACTGCAATTTCATAGTATTTGAGCAAAATTGTAGTATTTGTGCAAAAACATACTATGTCTGCAAATCACAGTATATCTGTTATATTATAGTATTACTACTAAGGCATAGTATTTCTACCAAATCATAGTATTCCTTCAACATGATAGTGTTACTGCAATTTCATAGTATTTGAGCAAAGTCGTAGTATTTGTGCAAAAACATACTATGTCTGCAGAATCACAGTATATCTGTTTATATTATAGTATTACTACTAAGGCATAGTATTTCTACCACATCATAGTATTCCTTCAACATGATAGTATTACTGCAGTTTCATAGTATTTGAGCAAAATCGTAGTATTTGTGCCAAAACATACTATGTCTGCAAAATCACAGTATATCTTTTATGTTATAGTATTACTACTAAGGCATAGTATTTCTACCACATCATAGTATTCCTTCAAATCTTAGTATTACTGCAATTTCATAGTATTTGAGCAAAGTCGTAGTATTTGTGCAAAAACATACTATGTCTGCAGACTCACAGTATATCTGTTATATTATAGTATTACTACTAAGGCATAGTATTTCTACCACATCATAGTATTCCTTCAACATGATAGTATTACTGCAGTTTCATAGTATTTGAGCAAAATCGTAGTATTTGTGCCAAACATACTATGTCTGCAAATCACAGTATATCTTTTATGTTATAGTATTACTACTAAGGCATAGTATTTCTACCACATCATAGTATTCCTTCAACATGATAGTGTTACTGTAGTTTCATAGTATTGAGCAAAATCGTAGTATTTGTGCAAAAACATACTGTGTCTGCAAAATCAGTATAACTGTTATGTTATAGTATTACTACTAAGGCATAGTATTTCTACCACATCATAGTATTCCTTCAAACTCATAGTATTACTGCAATTTCATAGTATTTGAGCAAAGTCGTAGTATTTGTGCAAAAACATACTATGTCTGCAAAATCACAGTATATCTTTATGTTATAGTATTACTACTAAGGCATAGTATTTCTACCACATCATAGTATTCCTTCAACATGATAGTGTTACTGTAGTTTCATAGTATTTGAGCAAAATCGTAGTATTTGTGCAAAAACATACTGTGTCTGCAAAATCAGTATAACTGTTATGTTATAGTATTACTACTAAGGCATAGTATTTCTACCACATCATAGTATTCCTTCAACATGATAGTATTACTGCAGTTTCATAGTATTTGAGCAAAATCGTAGTATTTGTGCCAAAACATACTGTGTCTGCAAAATCAGTATAACTGTTATGTTATAGTATTACTACTACGGCATAGTATTTCTACCACATCATAGTATTCCTTCAAAATCATAGTATTACTGCAATTTCATAGTATTTGAGCAAAGTCGTAGTATTTGTGCAAAAACATACTATGTCTGCAGAATCACAGTATATCTGTTATATTATAGTATTACTACTAAGGCATAGTATTTCTACCACATCATAGTATTCCTTCAACATGATAGTATTACTGCAGTTTCATAGTATTTGAGCAAAATCGTAGTATTTGTGCCAAAACATACTATGTCTGCAAAATCACAGTATATCTTTTATGTTATAGTATTACTACTAAGGCATAGTATTTCTACCACATCATAGTATTCCTTCAAAATCATAGTATTACTGCAATTTCATAGTATTTGAGCAAAATCGTAGTATTTGTGCAAAAACATACTATGTCTGCAAAATCACAGTATATCTGTTATGTTATAGTATTACTACTAAGGCATAGTATTTCTACCAATCATAGTATTCCTTCAACATGATAGTATTACTGCAGTTTCATAGTATTTGAGCAAAATCGTAGTATTTGTGCAAAAACATACTGTTTCTGCAAAATCAGTATACCTGTTATGTTATAGTATTACTACTAAGGCATAGTATTTCTACCACATCATAGTATTCCTTCAAAATCATAGTATTACTGCAATTTCATAGTATTTGAGCAAAGTCGTAGTATTTGTGCAAAAACATACTATGTCTGCAAAATCACAGTATATCTGTTATGTTAAAGTGTTACTACTAAGTCACAGTATTTCTGCCAATTCGTAGTATTTGTACTAAATCATGGTACTTGTGCAAATCATACTATTTTTGCAAATCATAGTATTCGAACCAAAACATAGTATTTGTACGAAATCATAGTATTTCTTCTAAATCATAGTATTTCAATCAAATCTCAGTAGTTGTGCTGAAACGCAGTATTATTGCCAAATCATAGTATTTGTACTGAAACATAGTATTTGTGCCAAAAGAGTATTTCTAATAAATCATAGTACTTGTGCCAAATCATAGTATTTCTGCCACATTGTGCTAGTTGTGCAAAACATAGACTGTCTGCAAAATCATAGTATATCTATTATGTTATAGTATTATTACTAAGTCGTAGACTCTCTATTTGTTATAGTATATCTGCTGAATACAGTATATGTGCCAAATCATAGTATTTATAGCAAATCATAGTATTCTGCCACATTATAGTATTTGTGTAAAACCAGAATGTCTGCAAAATCATCATATATCTGTGATGTCTTCAAAATTATACTATTTTTGCAGAAACATTGTACTTCTGGTAAATCATAGTATTTCCAATAAATAATAGTATTTCTGCCAAATCATAGTATTTGTGCCAAATATTGTATTTCTACAAAGTCATAATATTTCTTCTAAATCATAGTATTTCAATCAAATCTCAGGAGTTGTGCTAAAACGCAGTATTATTGTCAATCATAGTATTTGTACCCAAACATATCAGTTCAACTTATTTAACTCTTCTCAACAGCCCAACACCTCTTCTTCACCCCGTTTCAGCAGAATTGTGAGTTTTTTCACCCCTTTTCAGCACAAATTCCAGCTTTTTCAGGTGTTTTCAACAGAATCTCTTTTTTAGCAGACATTCTGCTGATTCACCTGTTTTCAGTGCAACGTTCTACTTCTTTACCTCTTTTCAGTAGAAATTCTGCTGATTCACCTATTTTAAGCAGAATTTTCAGCCTTTCACCTCTTATCAATACAAATCTCAGTATCTTCTGCTCATTTCAGAGGAAACCTTTTCACCTCTCCTCTTTTCAGTACAAATGAACTTCTGTACCCCTTTGAAGCAGAATTTTTGCCTTTTCACCTCTTTTCAGCAAAAGTTTCTGTTTTTTCACTAGTTTTCAGCATAATTTTTCAGTTTCTTTACTGCCATACAATTTTTGCAGCTTTTCATCTTTTTCAGTCATTTTCAGCAGACAGCTTAAGCGTTCCGGCATCCACACAGCATTTTCGCAGGAAATGCAAATTTTTCTAGTTGTGTGGATGCTGGAGGCATCCACACTATTGAGTTCCTGTTTCTCTTATTCTTATACTTATTGTGTGGATGCCCTCAAGGGCTTCCACACTATTGAGTTCCTGTTTCTCTTATTCTTTATTATTCCTGTCGCTTCCGTACGTTTTTCGCCGTGGATCTACTCCCACAGTTTTCAGCCGATTTTCTCCGTTCAAACTCTAAACTGTTCTGCTCTTTCTGCTAATGCCGGCTATATCTTTTGGTGTTTATTACTGTTATACTTTTTAAAATATTACACTTTTTTCCTTTAATTTGTCCCATTGAAATGAATGGAAAACTTCCACAATTCTGCTAAAACTTGCTTGTCTTTGAAACTCAACTACTTTGTCATACTTTCACCTAGAAACTCCATTCAAACTTTAAATGTTCTCAGATATTGAGCTATTCCTGTCTGATTCAGCTTTTTCAGATCTTCTGCCGTTTTAATCTTATACCTCTTTAAGTTTTCAGTTGCAACATTGTGATTTTTTCAGAAATACATGCGTTGCTATGGTTGCTATGCAATTAAGTCAGAGTGAGGGCTGGTCCTTTCTGAATTTTCTCTTCATGTCTAAACAACTTCTTGCTACTGGCTCAATTTGCACTCAACCCCCACAAATTATACATCAAAACGTAGGTATTTTTGCTGGCTTTCAGACAATGTCACTATCTTTATTGTGAGATTTACCGTTTTTTCGCAATTTGCCTCGGAGTGACACAAGGTCTCAATACTCCCATTCAAAGTCTATGGGGAGGTTTTGAAATTCAGAGCTGAATTCTGTAACGGGAGGCATTTTAAAATCGCCCATATCTCTTAACAAAGCAAAGTTAGGACATGAGGCTTGTGCCAATATACTTCAGACACTGCTGACACTCACAGTGGAAGCAGTTTTTACAATTATCTTACCGTTGAGCAATGAATTACGTTTGTTTGAGGGTGGAAATCTGTCCTTCTCTCAGTCTTCAAACTCTGGAAATGAAGCCGTTTCTTCTCTCGTCATATCTCCGCGACGGAGGTAGAACGAGCTATGAAAATCGCAGTCAAAATACACCAAAGTCCGCTGATTCACCCAGTACAAGAATTATGCTTCTATCCCACCTAGTTTTTGAGTTACACGACGTTTTGTAACTCCAAAAAACGGCGTTTTTCGCCTCTCAGCGCGATCTATTTTCTGACTGCTCAAGTATCTGTCTTTCGGACCGCTGCCCCCTTTCCAGGTGGCGCAATCAGTAATGACACGGCTCTGCAGCTCAAAGGTCGTGGGTTCAATCCCACCTTGGTCCACGTTTTTTTTTTTCACTACAAATTTATACACTATCACAGACCTGTAATTTATATTGCTAATTTATTACAATTCTGCAAAGTTTCATGATTTTAGCAGCTTTTCTAATATGGACCTCAGATTCTTGTCAACACCACATGGCAGAAATACATACAAGTAAACAGCCTGATGAAGCAGACAGAAGCAGTACCTCTGATTGGTGAATTTGAGCAGAACCAGGTTCTGCCCTTTTCAGCAGAAATTCTGCTCATTCACCTCTTTTCAGCGCAATGTTCTGCTTCTTTCCCTCTTTTCTGCAGAAATTCTGCTGATTTACCTCTTTTCTGCAAAATTTTCAGCCCTTTACCTCTTATGAGCACAATTCTCAGCAGCTTCTGCTCATTTCACCATAATTGTCAGTCTCTCCATCTCCTTCCTTGTGAGAGTGAATTTGGCACAGTGAGATGAGTAGCCGCCTTGAGCCCAGAGGGCTAGGTTTGAAACATAGACTGTCTGCAGCATAACAGTATATCTGTTATGTTATAGTATTACTACTAAGTCACAGTATTTCTGCCAATTCGTAGTATTTGTACTAAATCATACTACTCGTGCCAAATCATAGTATTTGTTGCAAATCATAGTATTCAAACCAAAATATAGTATTTGTACCAAAGCATTGTATTGTATGAGTACCGTATTTCCGCCAAATCATAGAATTACTGCAATTTATAGTATTTTGAGGAATCCCTTTTGTGATAGTATTACTTCTAAGTCATAGTATTTCTGCTTTGTCATAGTATTTGTACTAAAACGTAGCATTTCTGCCAAATCATAGTATTACTGCTATCTCATAGTATTTGAGTGAAATTACAGTGTTTCTGCAAAAACATTGTATTTCTGCTAATCATAGTATTTCTGTTATCTTAGAGTTTGTACTCAATATTAGTATTTGTGCCAAAGTTGAGTATTTCTGCCAAATCATATTTATGTGAATTTGTACACTGTAATATTGCTGTATTACGTAGTGGCCTAAGTAGGAGGCTGACTGTTACTAAGTGCATCAGTGTACATAGGTCATCTCTTGTGTTGGAGTGCCCTCTTGTGACGCCTTTTGGGTAGTGCCTTAGTAAATGTGAACACTGCAAGAAGTGGTATCAGACTGGTTTGTAGTGGAGGAATTTGTTACCAGTTTCTTTAATCTTTAATCCGTATTCATGTTGTAATGTATACCCTGTTCTCAATCATAGAAACCACACCATATCACCCCTCCACATCCTCCTACTGTATGCCATATCTCCCTGTAACATCCATCTGACTGCCAATAAACTCCACCTGTGGTAATCTAATCCCTGGATGCCAGCCTCTCCTTCTGACCGAGGATAGCTACTATTGCAGCACCACCCAGCATTAAACTGACGTACACCATTCCTGTACAGTGCTAAATCATAGTGTTTGTGCCAAACAATAGCATTCACCCAATAATAGTATTTCTGCTATGTTTATATTATTACTGCTCATAGTATTTTCTGCCAAATCATGGTATTTGTTCCAAAGCATAGTATTTCTTCCAAAGCATAGTTTTTCTTCCAAATCATAGTATAACTGCAAAATAAAAGTTTTTGAGCCAAACATATTTTTGTGCTAAAACATAGTATTTGTGCCAAATCATAGTATTTCTGCTAAATCCTAGTAATTTGTGCTCATGATAGAATTTCTGAATTTATGCTGTAGTACTTTTTGCTAGATTATAGTATTTCTTCTAAGTCAAAGTATTTCATGTAAATCATAGTATTTCTACCAAGTCCCAGTGTTTCTGCTAAATCATAAATCATACATAAATCAATGTTTCAGCACAAATTGTATGATTGGCTCAAATACTATGATTTGGCAGAATTTTCTATGGTTCAGCACAAATGCTATGATTTGTAAGAAAAATATTATTTAGTATAAATACTAATAATACTGTGTTTTAGCACAGATTCAGCTAACACTATGATTTGTCACAAGTGGTATGATTTGGTACAAATACTGTGATTTGGCACAAACACTGTGATTTACCAGAAATACTGTGATTTGGCAGAAATACTATCGTTTGGTTCAAATATTATGATTTAGAAGAAATACTATGTTATAGTATAAATACTATGTTCAGACTTTAAAAAAATTCTGCTATTTCTGCTAATGTGTGCTATGACTTTTGACCATTGAAATGATGGAACACATTATCAATGTGGTCACTGATTTTGCTCCCTGGAGTGAGCTGTGTTTAGCTGAGTGAGATGAGCAGCAGTTCTCAGAGCGGGAGGCCGGGTCAAATCCCGCTTATGGCAACTATTTTTTTCAGTGCATAATTATATTGTTTTAATCTTTTCAACACAAATGTAAGATTCTCACCCCTTTTCACCAGAATTTTCCAGTTTTTTCACC